>NW_013667600.1:27241-34596 GCF_000517525.1 Limulus polyphemus
ATCTTTTTTGTGAGTGTAAAACATTTAAATACACCATTTCGTTTATCAATACCTCACTACTCTATACGCTTGGTTTGGTCTAATATTTCATTGGTGGTGGTGTCCAGGGTCACTGATGTGGAGGGAAATTCTCCGAAACTAGTCAGTGAAAGAATAGACCATTCCAAGCTTTTACTTGTTGTTAAACAAATATTTAAACAACTACATTCAAGTAGCAAGGAGATAGGCACATGAAGGGCTTGTGTGAAAAGAACACCACAGATTAGTATGAAGGAGAAAGTAATAATGAGTATTCTGTATGTGTAAAAGTAAAAAAGGTAACAATATATGAACCACATGGATATTCATGCTATTCCACACAAAGACATATCGGTTTTCTGTACAATCAGTCTGTTGAAACTAGCGCTGAGAAACCGTCATCCTCGTACAAAAGATAGATTTTGGAAAGCTTGTAAGGAAGAGTGATATGTTTCTAACATGTCAGCCTTACAACGGCGCTCTGTGCTGCAGAGATAAGATGTGTAGTAATCAGATAGAGCATGATGGACGAAGCAATACTGACTGTAATGATGTGGCGAATCTCCAAAATTGTTTTAATATAACACACTCAAAATACTTGTGGTAAAGAATCACTAATATAACCCCTCACTCAGAAGCTGCTTTTAACACTACATTAAATCACCAGATTTTGCTTAAAATTAGAAACAAATTATCATAAAGGTAGTGTGCAGTTTCATAGTTGTGGTAATTATTTTGAAGAGTAATTGGTAAATATGTAAACAAGGCAATAAAGTAACATCGGAACTGTTGTCAATATAATTATTATTTTTAAAGAGTGATTGGATCCTCTGTAGTTGTTTTAGTAATTTTAAATTGCAATCAGCAGTTGCATGAATGCAGTAATTATTTTAAAGTGTGGTCGACATTCCCTAAATGCTCCATTTGGTGGTAGAGCCTTGTAGTCTGAAAGATGTATTGATTTTATGCAAGATGGTTGGAGGTACGTGTAAACGAACATGGCAAATAAAACCTATGTGATCGATCGAACATATTGAAATATGTATATCTGACGTTACAGTCCACTTCAGTTATTCAAAAATTTCAATTAAGACCAATTTTGAACGAGATCATATCTGTATGTTTGTTTATTAAGCACAAAGCTACACAATGGGCTATCTGTACTGTGCCCACAACGAGTATTGAAACTGCATTTTTAGCGTTATAAGCCTTCAGAATTACCTCCGAGCTACTGGGGAGTTCAGCAAACAGTCTGCTACTTAAATAATAAAATGGCGTCGTTTGGTTTCTGTTCTTTTTATTCTAGAATGTAGTTGATTCCTTTATACCCACAAAGGGATGGAAGGCCTGACATGGTCTATGATTAGAGCATTCAACTCGCATTTATTTATTCCACAGTTATATTTTCCCTTTTAGTTACAGTAACGGGAAATATAAGAGATTGATTATTTTTTAGCATTTTAACACTTTGTTGGTTGTGTTAATGCTGCATAAATTAAACAACAATGTAAGCCTAGATTCAAAGGAATGTCGTCGACATGTAAGTAAATCTGCAACTTATGCATTGATAATTTCAGTTATAGAAATTTATCTTATGTTTTACACTTTGAGGTAAATGTAGGTTTAACTTTAATTAAAGGCAAATTATTAGTTAGTCTCCGTATTCTATTCACTAATACAGAGCTTACCCAAATACAGAACTTACTCAATATTCTTAGAATTCTAGTTACCTAATCGCTAATTCTCAGCTATTCATTATTTTAGAAACTCTAGAATAGTACAAACTTACCCAATATAAGTAATATTATAATTACCCTATTGCCAAAAGCAGAGCTTACTCAGCAATCTTAGTTTATGAATTACCACAGTGCTAGTACAGAGTTTGCTCAATATGCTATGTATTCTACTTAACCTAACACTATAATACAAATACTACTCAATATTCCTGTTTTGTTAGTTACACTTGCGCTAATGCTGAATTTGTCTAATGTTATTAATATTCTATTTACCCCAATCTGAGGGTCGCGGGTTCGAATCCCCGTCACACCAAAAATGCTCGCCCTTTCAGTCGTGGGGGCGTTATAATGTGACGATCAATCCCACTATTCGTTGGTAAAAGAGTAGCCCAAGAGTCGGCGGTGGGTGGTGATAACTAGCTGCCTTCCCTCTAGTCTTACACTGCTAAATTAGGGACGGCTAGCGCAGATAGCCCTCATGTAGCTTTGCGCGAAATTAAAAAAACAACCAACCAAACAAAATCTATTTACCCTTACCCTAATAGAGAGCTTACTCAGTATCATCAATCTAAAAATAACCATAAAACAAATGCACAGGTTTCTCAGTATTCTGATAATCCTAGTGTTGGTACAACGCTTCTTCAGCTTTTTAGGTAATGTAATTACCCTTGTGCACACAAGCAGCTTACTAAATATTGCAGTATATTAGTTACTGTAGGGTAAATAATATACAGTGTTTTATTTACAACGACGCTAACAAGCACCTTACTTAGTACTTCTGGCCTGTCTGTTACTCTATCGCGAATACAGAATTTACTTAATGTTGCCCCTTTTTATGTGCATACAGATCCACTCAAGATGTCTTACAAAAAGTATAATGAATTAGAACTTAAGTACAGAAAATTACTCACTTGTGGTATCTTGAAAAGTCGCAGTAGATTAGCCACTTGGATAGATGTGACACTAGAGGCTGCCCCTAGTACTCCAGAGACTACTTTTTGACGAATGAGTGGATTAGAGCCATTAGGACACCGATATGTTCCGTCATTTATGTTGTTTATAGAACCTGAAAACAGATGTGGAAATTACTTTGTAAGAAGTTGCTGCTCCCACAATCTGAAACAATACATAAAAACTACTGAGTGAAATGACAATTGTACTTACAAGGTCTGAAAAGAGACCATGGAACTACTTTCCAACACAACAATTCCCTCACAGAACCTGAAACGAGACAGTGGCGTTACACACAAAATCTGAAAATAAAGATGGAAACCAATCCACAAGATGAAGATTTCATTAACAGAATCTGAAACTAGAAACAAATTCGCAAGATGACAATTTCGCTCACATAACCTGAAACCAGATACTGATACCATTCGTAAGATGATAATCTCGCTCACAGAACGTGAAAAAAAGGTGGGAACACTTCATAAGAAGACAGTGTTGCTTATAGAACTAAAAATCAAATTTGAAATAATTATTAAGATGACATTGATTATAGAACTTGAATCACAATATTGAAACCTATTTATAAGACGACAATGTTCCTTATGGAACCTGAAACCATCTTGCTTACACAATGTGGGTAAACGTGAGAACAGTTATATAACATGACAATATTCCTTATAGAGTCAGGAAACAAACTGTGGAAATCGCTTTATTGATGATACTCATGGAATATTGAAGCAAATGTGGAAAACTCCTTATACACCCTGAAAACAAATTTCATAACTACTTAATAATATGAAGATGTTGCTTAGGAAACTTAAAATCAAATGTGGAACATATGCAATAGGATGATTTTTACTTGTAGAACTTAAAAACTCCTCGATGTGGATTCTTGTACATGGTGAGGGGACCTACTCTGGGGTCCAAACATCCACCCACGTGTTTGCTATATGTGACAACCTGTGAAGGGGAGGAGAGGATCTCGGTGGTTGCGTGATGTCAGGGGCACTGCAACACACCAGTTTGGCCTTAAATTCCTGTAGACAGGTGGCACTGGTATACCCCACCCTAAGATCAGGCAACTGGTTTTATGGGGCTAGTGGAAACTGATTGCTAGTGTTGGACGTTCTCAACAGGTGTTATGAACATTATGTCTGGTGTTGGAGTGTGTTTATAGCACCTATGAAGCATTAGTGTAGCTGCACTATCCTAGTTTGACTATATAGCACCTATCTTTGTGGATGGGTCAGTGAGTAATGAATATTTCTCTTTTTTTTATTGATAATCCAAAAAATGAAAATGCAAAAAAAAACTATAATTGGAAAACTATCACGAATGTAAGACTCTGTACGATAGTCACTATTTCCTAACGTTCCTGTATCTAGGTTTATTATTCTACATTCTTTACCAGAAAAATATTTTTTTTTTATTAAGAAGGGATTAGAGTGGCTTGCTTGCTCACCAAAGTCTGTCAAGAAGCTACGTTCTGGGCACATCTTGATTAAAGCATCTCGACCACAAGATGATGAATGCTTCTTGAAGTCGAAAGCCATTAGGGGTATGCTTATTGAGGTTACTTCTAATGCTACTTTGAATTCCTCAATAGCTAATAGTGTCATTTGGACCCATATTGTGTTAACTGTAGTGGTTCCCACCTTTCCTACTCTCATTCGTGTCCTAAATTGGTGGAAGAGAAAAAGGTACAGCAATTATGAACCATCAACAACATTTCCTATTCTGAGGTGTGGAAGTTGTTCTCCCCTTTTCCTACTGCTGTTTCACTCCATTCCTCAGCCACGCAGTCTTTCTCTCACCATGTGAAGGCTCTTTTACCCTCCATGGATACACAAGTTGACAAGTATACGTGTACTCTTTTTTCCATCCCTACTGCATCATCCAGTAAGCGCTTAGGCCATATCTATCAGTCCCTGGCCATCAGTGGCTTAGTGGTAAGTCTAAAGGCTTATAATGCTTAAAACTGGATTTTGGTGCCGTGGTTGGCACAAAAAATTTAGTTCATTATGTAGCTTTGTGCTTAATAACAAACAAACCATTGATCTTAAGGAGCAGGACCACCATTCAGCCACACACTCACTCACTAGAGTTTCATCCTTCTAACAGGAACCTAGCCCATTGATCCAGGGCAGGATCATGGAGATCGATAAACCACATTCTAATAAACAAGAATGGCATGGTCAAAACCAAAAAGGCTCTAAAACCAGTTCTTCTAATCCTTCCAAATAAAAATGTCCACTTTGATACAGTTTCCATTCTAATTTAGATTACATTAACGTCTTGATTTATCCATATCATCTTGTTTGTCTCTCTTTACAGAAAACATTCTAAAGATCTGCTAATGCTGTCATCTTTTAGCAACTTTCCTTATACAGGAAAAACAGGTTTTGTGATGGACGAGTTCATGGTGGTGTAGAATTGCTGGTTGACCAGCATGCACCCACCATGTCTGTGTCACTCAATACACCACTGATGGCTCTCGCTATTCATGTCTCCATAGGTCGTACCATAACAGTTTGTTCTCTTTACCTATCACCAGAAGACTATTATGATCAAACAGACCTTGATGCTCTTATTTTACAGCTGAGAACTCATTTCTTTATCTTTGGTGAGTTTAATTAACACAATCCACTGTGTGGTGGTACTAATATGGATGGGAGGGGTCGTTCTGTGGAGTGTATATTCTCAGGTCATAATCTCTCTCTCTCTTTTCGATACTGGTTCATATATATATATATATATATATATTCATAGATCTATTAATCTATCTATTTGCTCCTACTTTTTTCCTTGTTTTCCTGGAGGGTAGACAGTGACCCCACAGGGCATTGATAATTTACCCATCATTCTGAAGGAGGTCAACCATGGTCGATGCCACCTGACTAGTGTGCCATGGTGGAAGCTGGAACAAGCTGACTGGTTCGTCTTCACCACTCTTCCAGAACTTGAACCTGCTGTTGTTAATCTCCTCACTATTAATGATTGCATGGAGGTAGATACTGGTTATATTTTCCAGGCAGATGCTTATATGATTCATAAATCTCAATGTTTGTTATGGTATCCTTTCCCATTGTGAAGAACTGATGCTGACAGGCACAAACCACTCAGGAAAGGATCTGACATATCATTTGCAGATATCCCACTCTTGACAACTGCACGACCTTTTAAGAGACTTGTTCCTATGAATGGCAGGTTAGATGTCAAAGCGATAAAGAATATTGGATTAATTTCAGTTCAAGTATCTCTACAACCACCAGTTCCAAGATAATTCTCGAAAAAGTTCGAAAGCTTTGTGAAAAGTTAGCCACTCATCCTCTTTCAATCTTGCATTTGAATAACCAAGAGGTTGTTTATATACATTGTATCTCCAGCACTCTTGGGGAGTGCTTTTATCACAATTCGAGCACTTCCATCTCTCTCCCTATCTTTTTAGTCATCATGTAATGAGCTGAAAGATCCCCACTGTCTTTTGAGCCAATTGTTTCTATGATTATAATTGACCATTCACACTTGTGGAACTATAGATCACTCTTCATTGATTTGGTAACATATTGGTTGTTACAGCTAATATTCATTATAAGATGCTACACCATTTTCTCCTACGTTTCTTGCTTTTCTTCTGTTGTTTTTTTAAACTGGATTTGGAAGGACGATGATTTTCTAGATACTTGGAATAGGGCTATTGTAATTCCTTTAGTTAAGGCCTGGAAAGGATACAAAGTCTCTTTTTAACAATAGACCAATTATGTTGACTTAATGTTTCTGTAAGTGTTGAAGAGGATGGTTTATCTATCTCAACTCGAGGTCGGTCAATTTGACCGAGTCACGTGACCTTTTGTACTCGTTTAAAGTTGATATAGATTTAATACTTATGACTCTCAATATATTGGGTATATATTCACGAAATTTGCAGTATTTTAGTTAATATTACAAGTCTTTCACACACAAACAATCATATTTCTTAATGAAATAAAATAAATATTTGTCCATGAATATATTGAGTATTAGTTTAGAATAGTATGTGTGCAAAGTAATTTTCATGTTAAAATTAAAAATACTATTTGTCATCTGAAAAATCTCAAATTTCCTTTGTGTAATCCCTAAAACCTCTTAAATGCATTTCAAACGTTTCATTTCACTAAAACCTCATAGTTTATATGTTATTTTCTCTACCCTATTTCAAAACGGGATCGTTCAATTCGACCGACCTCGTAGTCACCAAAAAATAAACCTAAATTAACCTTCTTTTCTTTCTAGAATGACTTCAAATTCTAACTTGAAACTACATTCGTTTATCCTAAGTAGCTCTAAGTCCGTAACATTATACATCTACTTATAATTAAATGTTATTGTTTTATTGCCCTTTGAACCGTGTCTAACTACTATCTGCGTCATTATAAGTTGTAAATCACTCAGAGAACGTGCACCTCACGTTAAGCCATCGAATTACATTACTCACGAGCTGCTCGCGTGCATGCTATGTGAACCATTTTAATTATACTATTATTATTATTATTACTTATTTTACCCAATCTGGTATTAAATAACTTAAAAAGATCCGTACTTTTAATTTTAGTTACTTTTGTAATAATAAATAAAGAATAAATATGAAAAACAAGAAATAAAGTACTTATCCAA
>NW_013667600.1:34978-39543 GCF_000517525.1 Limulus polyphemus
GCTAGTCGTTAACTTCCCCACGGGAACGATGTTGCTACTCCGAGTGAAATTGACGATTATCTGTCCAGAACTCAACGTTATACAATGCGTAATTTGATAGGTGAAAACATTATATTTCTATTGGTTATAGGAAATATATAATGAAAGTTAAAAGAGAACTATCATCGAATTGTGAAAGAGAGGATGTAACAGGTGGGTGTGGCAGGAGGGGGTCTGATTTTCTATTTGATAGTTCTGTAACCAAACAAAATTGAAGGCTATAAGACTTATAGTCTGTTTGAGCAGTATTGATTTTAAAGATAGTATTTTACGTTTAATTTCGTACATTTTCGAGTGGTGACCGATAAAATAGGGTTGATGACATGCAAAGACAAAATGTGTCACGTGGGTCACACTAGTGGAAAATCAGGATTTTTTATACATCTTCTTGTAGAATTAAGAACTTAAAACTTGTAAACTACTAACATTTGGATTATTAGCTAAGATGTTATATTATTCGAATTGTATAAACAAAAAACAAAAAGTAGTTTAATAAAATTTTGAATGTAAGACACTAAAACCTTGTGTCGTGTGCAGTAAAGGTTACCCAGGGAGATGTTCGTTTGTTTGTTTTTGAATTTTGCACAAAACTAGACGAGGACTATCTGCGCTAGCTGTCTCTAATTTAGCAGTGTAAGACTAGAGGGACTACATCACCTCCCACTGCCAAATCTTGGGCTACTCTTTTACCAACGAATAGTGGGATTGACTGTCACTTTATAACGCCCTTAAGGCTGAAAGGGCAAGCATGTTTGGTGGGACGGGGATTCGAACCCACGACCTTCAGATTGCGAGTCGAGTGCCCTAACCACCTGGCCATGCTTGGCCTATCCGGGGAGAGCTCGTTGTGTTTGGTTCCTGGAATCAAACAACCTACTCTCATTTACTTTGTTTGGTTTCCTTAGACAGCACTCTAGAGTGAACCAGTTGATTACACTTAAATTCGACCAGGGAAGTCTTCCTCGTATTGATATTTATTTTATCTTGAAAAGGTTTAGAACACTACATGGAGGTTTTGCATACTGAAGGACCTCCATTCCTATGAGTTACTATGACTTCTTACCCATTTTGATTCAGAATTTTTAAATGGCAGGCAATCCAGGTCAGTGTAGGCTCAACATTATTCTGATCCTTTTCATAGGAGCTTGGAGTCCCTGAAGACTATGTCAGAGTGTCACACTTTTCCTTATTAGGATCAGTGCTATCACCGAACACGTCCTCCTTCAGTTACAAACAACCTCTATGTCGAAGAATTTTAGATTTCCTGTCAATTGTCAAATATTGGTTTTATTCAGAGGCAGATTATCACTGTCCTCGTACTCTTGTTGGAGTCGACTGGAGCAAGTGTTTTCACCTTTTCATTGCCTATATTCATTTATGTGTATTTTTGCCACAACAGGAATTGCACCTGATCCAGGCTCCATGTGGATAGTGTTATCATTGTAATGTTGTCTGAAACAAAGTTCTTAGGATTTCTCTTCAACTATATGCTAACAGTTATTTCACACATTAAGTAGCTTCGTCAAGTGTACAAGAGCACTAAATATCCTTTTTTTTTCCTTTCTTATATGTCTCATATTAAAAATTTATTGTGCTCATATTTTATGAAAGATGGACTATGAATCTATGGCCTAAGGCTCAGCCTGAGAATTGTCTTGAAAAATGTTGGACCCTCTACATTTTTCGGGGCTTCAGATTTACAAGGGCTTTCTTTCTTTCTCTGGCCGAGAGTTTGTGCACTGAGCTCTATGAGCTTTCCCTTCACCTCAGATGTTTGCAACTTTCTTTGCATCCCGCCTAGCATTGTGTCTTCTTGCCTTAGTGGGTTATGCTTTTTGTAAGTAGACAGTCTGCTATTCATACGTTTGGCCTTTGTATCCAGGCATGTTTGATTAAATTGGGTCTGATACTGAATGATATTGCAGAATCTGATGAACAGCCCGACCCACCATGACTTTGTTATCACCCTCACTTGTAACCTTTCTTTGAGTGTTACTTCCAGTCAGGAGTAACTGATCTCTTCTGTAAAAATGTAAATAAAAAAATGGTTCAAACTCTAACTATGTGGGTTCTGACTCAGTGGTTGCTCACGGGATCCCTTCTACAGATTCTGTGTTCACTGCTGAGTTGTATATTATTTCACTTACCTTGTATTATATTGAAGCTAAGTGGTACACTAACTATTCCATCTATTCTGACTCACTAAGTTCTCTTAAGGTTCTGGAATTGCTTCATGTGAGCTCTCACCCAATTCTCTCGGATATACCTGATGATGACAAACCTTGTCGAAACGTTGTACATTTGCTGTTATGTTAAACTGATACTAAAGTTTTTCTTCATCACCCATTTAAGCCGTCTCCAAGCATTATTATACTGTTATTGTTTGACCATCTAGTTTTCATAAGGATTAGAGAGAGGAAGTTGTCTTGTCTGGGCTATCTATTAGCCACAGTTTCATTGTGCATCATTTTCATTTAGAAAGGACTGATCCACTATTGTGTGGCCTTTGGGGCACTCAAGTCACAACTGTCCACATTTTAATATCAAACTGTCAACATGACTGCCAGCGACAACACCATTTTCTACATGTTTCTAGGTTTATCTTTGACTTTGGACAGTGACATTAGCAACAATGATGCTGTCCAGATCGATGGTGCTTTTAGCTTTTTATGGGCCTTTGATCTTTTTCAGTCTATTATATTTTTAATCTCATTTATGGGCATTGTTCAGCTTTTCTTCTTCTTATTATTATTATTACAGTATTTTACTTTTGCTTTTTTTACTATTATTTTTATTATTATTATCATTATCATTTTACGAATTTTTACTGGTTGTTTGGTGCAGACAACCTCATTTGTTTGAGCCATTAAACTCCAATCAACTAACGACGCTTATGCCAAGGCTTCCTTCATACTATTAACTACATTAAGATTTACTTTCTCGGCAACTACCTAGTGATCCGATATTTTTTTATTAAAACATTTTATTGTTAGTACGCAACAGACTTGAAAGGATGTTCTTCATGTTAAATGTCTTTTATCATTAGAAAGCAATAGAGCTTGAAACACTAGGTTTATAATAAAGAAATGTTGTTGCTAAAAGACAAAACAATCGAAATAACTAGCTTTTAAATAAACATATTTAAAGCTCAAAGGGATGAACTTTATAATAAAGTTGAACTGTTGCTAGAAAGCACACAGTTTAAATATGTTTATATTAAACAGCTTACATCTTTAGAAAACAACTGCGTGGAAAAGATAGCCTTATAATAAGCAGATTTTATTAACTGGAAACAACATAATTGAATATACTAGCTATATAACAATTAGGTAAAATCGTTTGCAAGCAAGAGAATTGAAAGACTAGCTTCATAATAAGCAGTTTTTATTTTTATAACAGAAATGAATTGATAGAGGAATACCTACATAATAAAGATATTGTTACAACGTCATTCTCGAACTTTCACGTCTTTTCCTTAAATCTCGTGATTCTTCTAGATATAGTGTAGTCTTATATACATAAGACCGGCCACGAAGCGACGGGGGAAATGAGTAATTGAACTGCAGTCAGAGAGTGTGTAATTGAACGGAGTATTGTTGAAGTCGAGCACGTGAGACGTTTGTTATAGAGCGACTGTTGAAATTAAGTGTATCGTAAAGTCGTATTCGGAAAGAATAAACCAGTTTTATTTAAGAAAGGACTTGTGTCGCTAAAGTTTAGTCGGAAAGAATTTACGGAAAATTAACTAACGAACGGAGACGTAACAAATTGGTGTCAGAAGTGGAATGAAAAAAAAAAAGAAATGGAAACGAGAAGCGGCAAATCAGACTACAGCTTAGCAGACTTGGTGGCAGCAATACAAGAGCAGCAAAAGAAACAAGAAGAACAAGAAAATAAACAAGAAAAGAAACAAGAAGAGAGACAACAGCAGTTGCAAAAAACCTGCAACAGTGGCAGCTCGAACTACAAAATAAACAAGAAGAGAGATTACAGCAGCTGTTGGAGGAAAAAGAAAAGAAACAAGAAGAACGAGAAGAGAAATTACAGCAGTGGTTGGAGGAAAAAGAAAAGAAACACGAAGAGAAATTACAGCAGTGGTTACAGGAAAAAAAAGAAACAAGAAGAACGAGAAAATAAACAAGAAGAGAGATTACAGCAGTTGTTGGAGGAAAAATAAAATAAACAAGAAGAACAAGAAAATAAACAAGAAGAGAGATTACAGCAGTTGTTGGAGGAAAAATAAAATAAACAAGAAGAGAGATTACAGCAGTTGTTGGAGAAAATAGAAAAGAAACAAGAAAAGAAATTACAGCAGTGGCTGGAGGAAAAAAAAACAAACAAGAAGAACGAGAAAATAAACAGGAAGAAAGTCTCCAATAGTTGCAGGAAAGTCATCAGCAACTACAGGAAAGTCAACAACAGTGGCAAGAAGTACAACTGGAAAACATTAGTAAATTTAAAAGTGAATTAGATACGTTAAAGAACGACTTGTTGTCTTTTACACAAGGAGGATACATTAACCATCG
>NW_013667600.1:40543-44874 GCF_000517525.1 Limulus polyphemus
GGACATGCAGTACATGTAGTGCTAAAATGGGACCCAAGCATAAGGGACGCCCACCTTATGAAGAGTCGCCAGTGAACAATACTAAGGAAGGGGCAGTGTTACGACATTGAGGTCACGTGACTAGTATCACGCCACGTCATTCTCGAACTTTCACGTCTTTTCCTTAAATCTCGTGATTCTTCTAGATATAGTGTAGTCTTGTATATATAAGACCGGCCACGAAGCGTCGGGGGAAATGAGTAATTGAACTGCAGTCAGAGAGTGTGTAATTGAACGGAGTATTGTTGAAGTCGAGCACGTGAGACGTTTGTTATAGAGCGACTGTTGAAATTAAGTATATCGTAAAGTCGTATTCCGAAAGAATAAACCAGTTTTATTTAAGAAAGGACTTGTGGCGCTAAAGTTTAGTCGGAAAGAATTTACGGAAAATTAACTAACAAACGGAGACGTAACAATATTTTATCGTTTGCACAAAAGAGAGTTGTAAGGTCTAGCTATATCATAAACAGTTTATATCATAAGAAAACAACAGACGTAAAAAGACTTGCTTTAATTATATATGTTTCATTGCTATAAACCAACAGAGTTGAAAGAACTAGCTTCATAATAAACTGAATTTATTGTTTCAAACAACCAAGTATGAAATAACTAGTTTTGTAATTAATGTTTATTGCTGTAAAACAACTATAATTGTCCTTAATATCAAAATATTTTATCAGTAGCAAACAATAGAGGTAAAAAGATTACCTTTATAATAAAAAGGATCTATTTCAACAACAAAAAAGAGCTGAAAAGACTACCAGCTCTATCGTAAATAAATGATATTGCTACAAAGCTAAACACCTGAAAGTACAAGTACAGGTTTATTGCTACAAAACAACAGTAATGAAAGAAATTGACAATACTCGCTATATAATATAAAGGGCATATGCCTAGAAAGTGAAAGAGACGAAAGAACTATAAATTCTGTGATTAGAAAAAAAAACTGAAAAAGATATAGCTTTAAGATAAACAGAATTTACTGCTAAAAAAACAAAGTTGCAAGTTACTAGCTTTATTTTAAACAAATTTTGTCTTGAGAATATTGCAGATGTGAAAATATTTGCTTGATAATACATAAGGATTTTCCTTGAATGGAACAGAATTGAAAGGACAAGAAGTAGGTTTTTTATCCTTCTAGAACAGAGATTAAAGGACTGTCTTTAAATAAACAGGTTTATTGCTAGAAAAACACAGCTGAAAGGATTAACTACATAATAAACATTCTAATTAAGAAGTTAGCACAGAGGATCACATATAAAAGTTGTATTGGTTATTATGGATCATAACTCTTTATTCTCCCGAAGAAGAATAGTGAACTATTCAAAAGCGCTCGTGTTTTGTGTCTCGTTCGAACAAGTTTTTCTTCGCAATTCAGTGTTTTTCTGGTGATGATTTGAAATCAGTAAATCAAGCTAGAGAACAAGCCTTACTAACGCATCTTTCTTTTAAATTCTTCATAATTATTGTATATTAGTCTTAAAACTTTAAGCACAACCAAAATCTTTCGAGGTTAAGCTATATTTTTTTTACTCATAACAAATTTATGTGTGTGTGTGTGTTTTTTTATCAGAATTATCACTGTATTGTTTTCGTATTATATTTGTACATCTAATTAATTTATCTATATTTTACGACTAATAGCATAATATTAATAATGAGTACACACCTGAATGTATTAAGAACGAAGGAGCATAAAATTGGTGTATTGACAATATAGGGGTATAAAAAAGGGTGTATTAACGATGAAGTATGAAAAAAGTAATGTTTAGTTCTCACAAGGTCAAAGATCAAACATAAATATCGTTTACTTCCACATTCCTAAATCCACGTGAACATTGATCTTAGCTTAGAGAGTTATTTCGTTCTTGCACACCAACTCTGATTATCACAAGGTCAAAAATCAAACATAAATATCGTTTACTTCCACATTCCTAAATCCACGTGAACATTGATCTTAGCTTAGAGAGTTATTTCGTTCTTGCACACCAACTCTGATTATCACCTACACATAGCAGCGAAGTCGAGGAATTTTCTTCTTGTCTCTAGTTCGTTCTTTTCCTGTAAAACTTTGAAGGTTAAATAATTTTCACAAAAATAATTATTTAAAAGTTATAATTATTTATCGATGTCAAGAACGGCAAGACCATGTGCTTCAGGAAAACTCGTAAAATAATTCTTTTTAAAAAAACATTAATTTTTCTATGAACTATGATCATTAATTTCAAATGATACTTTTTAATCTAAACTTATATTCTACAGTCTGATTTATCAGAGATTATATCACCCCGCATTTATCTTAATGTTTCTGATATATTTATTTGTGAAAACCAAAGAGAGAAGGCAACGGTCGACAGTACTCGCCGTTTGAAGCTGTTACTGTCATTATTATAGCGCATCTACATGATGCGTATTTGGTAGATCCACGGCTCGAGTCGAGATTCTCGCTCACCAGTCCGACAAGCAAACCAGTAGGCAATGCTTTGGTCGTGTAAAATGTTTCAAAGAAAATCGGGTTCGTTATGAGAGGATTTTACAAAATGTATTATGCATACCATACCATACATAACTGTTTTTAATTAATCTTTATATTTGATTAATTGAACAAAAAATAACCTTTCTATTCGTATACACATGGTTGAGTAAGTTATATTAAAGCGACTTTTAGTATATAAATCTACAAGTTAAGCAACAACCACAGTCGATATAAAGTTGTCGTGAAACGGGTTGTATCAAAACTACATTTTGACATTGTTTGGTTTTCGTAGATGCCACCAAAAATGTATTGCTTTTGAGAAGAGTATAGAACGGTCCTTTCTAACGCAAAATATTCATGCACTAATATTATAAAGGTGGGTTCAGATCAGGGATTTAGAATTTTCGAGACGGTAATATCCTTTGTACTTAATGGTATTGGAAAAAAAGGAAAATTAATCAACTTGAGGCATCAACCGCATATATAAAGAGACCGACTAGCTATAGTAACATGGTAACAAAAGTTAGTGAGCACAGCTATAGTAACATGCTAACAAAAGTCAGTGAGCACAGCTATAGTAACATGGTAACAATAGTCAGTGAGCAAAGCTGTCGGAGAGGCCCAAGTAACAATACGTAACATAAGCAAGAAGGATATCCATCTGGTAAAGCGAATCAAGTCACGTGTATACAAGCTGCTTCCACGACATATCCTTTCTATCATCTCATACCTCAAGTAGCTTGAATATGAAACGAATATTCATGTTATTCCACACGAAGACATACCGGTCAAGTAAGCGGACGCAGCGCCTAAGAATTTCTGTGTAATAGGACTGTTGAAACAGACCCTGGGAAACCGTCGACCTCGTACACTAGATGGATTACTGAATGATTACAGTAGGAATGATGAAAGGTGTGCTTTGGACATGACAGGCTTACAACGGAACCTTTTGCAATCGAACCTACGATGAAAGATTATTGTAAAGATGTGCGGTCGTCAGTTGGAGTATAACCGGACGAGACATTAGCTGTAACGACATGGTAATAATCCAAAATCATTTTAGTATAACATACTCAACCATTGTGTTACTTTACCAAAATCTTAAAAACTTACTTATATGAAGTACATAAAACATTTCTACACTAACATGAAAGTAAAATATCTTAACCTGTCATCTGAATTCAGTACAGTAACTAAACCTCAGCAGCTATAACCTTCTAGATTTGTTATAACAATTTATCTAGGAAGATTTCGTCAGTAATTGTAATATTTTCAAGTAGCATCATTCGTGACAAGAGTAACAAAGTAATTGTGTCTTCGTTATCGGTTTCCACACGAAATCGATATGTCGTAAAACTTTTTTTGACGCTGCTTGGTTTTCTATTAGGACGAGGTAAGTCACACGAAAAATAAAATCACCACACAAATAAGACACACTAAAAAGCCTGTGAGCTTTACTGTAGGAATTTATTTCGTTTTTCATTTAAAGAGAAGCTACAAACATGAGAAATTTGAGATCTTATGCCATTACACTTGAAAGTTGGATTTTTTTCATTTTCTTTGAAAAATATAAAAGTATGAAGCACGTCTAATATTATACTGCCATAACTGTAATGTGACTTGTGTTATAATAGTATACTGTCATAACTGTAATGTGAATTGTGTTATAATAGTATACTGTCATAACTGTAATGTGAATTGTGTTATAATAGTATACTGTCATAACTCTAATGTCAATTGTGTTATAATAGTATACTGTCATAACTCTAATGTGAATTGTGTTATAATAGTATATTGTCATAACTGTAATGTGAAT
>NW_013667600.1:45874-52261 GCF_000517525.1 Limulus polyphemus
TGTAAATTGTGTTATAATAGTATACTGTCATAACTGTAATGTGAATTGTGTTATAATAGTATACTGCCATAACTCTAATGTCAATTGTGTTATAATAGTATACTGCCATAACTCTAATGTCAATTGTGTTATAATAGTATACTGTCATAACTGTAATGTGAATTGTGTTATAATAGTATACTGTCATAACTGTAATGTGAATTGTGTTATAATAGTATACTGTCATAACTGTAATGTGAATTGTGTTATAATAGTATACTGTCATAATTGTAATGTGAATTGTGTTATAATAGTATACTGTCATAACTGTAATGTGAATTGTGTTATAATAGTATATTTTCATAACTGTAATGTGAATTGTGTTATAATAGTATACTGTCATAACTGTAATGTGAATTGTGTTATAATAGTATATTTTCATAACTGTAATGTGAATTGTGTTATAATAGTATACTGTCATAATTCTAATGTGTATTGTGTTATAATAGTATACTGTCATAACTGTAATGTGAATTGTGTTATAATAGTATACTGTCATAACTCTAATGTGAATTGTGTTATAATAGTATACTGTCATAACTCTAATGTCAATTGTGTTATAATAGTATACTGTCATAACTCTAATGTGAATTGTGTTATAATAGTATACTGTCATAACTGTAATGTGAATTGTGTTATTATAGTATACTGTCATAACTCTAATGTCAATTGTGTTATAATAGTATACTGTCATAACTGTTATGTGAATTGTGTACTGCAAACATTTCCCAATATTCACATAGAAATAATAACACTGACATAGTTCTGTAGAGAAAAAACGTTTAGTTTCTTTGAAAAAAATTCCCTTCTAATCAAGATCATAAACTTTCGAAACAAATATAAATATATTATAGAGCTTATCACACTGATCATAAATAACGATACTGTTGTAAGCTGTATGGTCTGATAAAGAGCACTAGCTCGAAACGTCATTTTCTTAAAATAAAACTATAAAAAACGTGAAGAGTGTTAAACCTTTTTCTTTAATTTCGATATCAATGTCCCTATGTAGTTAACTATATATTTATTTTTATACCCACTCTACAGGGCTAGCAGGAGTTCAATAACTTTTAGATCACCACATATCTTCCACCTATTGTTACTATATTTGATGGCCTCAAGTATAATCTACATACTTTCGTAAGTTTCTTTCATGTTCACATCATGAGCACCAGAAATCAATGGTTTAATATTCCCGTTGTGCAAAAGTACAGCTTTCAGACTAACTTTAGATGAGACGATAAAAAGTCTCCATTTCTGATTCTTCCATTATTGCATCAACATTTGTACAGAAACACAAACTATCTTGCATTCTGTAGTGAAAAGCAAGACTTTGATGACAACTTTGGTAAATTGAAACTCTTATTCCTGGAGCTACTAAATTATATTGCTGTAAACGAGGGCCAAGAAGTTCCACATGCTGCTTTGATAGAGACAAGTCACGAATTATATAATTATCTGTTTTTGTGTGATCAGATGAGGCAGTTTATGTTGAGGTGCCACAGGAACAGAATTACTTGATGAAGATAATTCATTGTCTTCATCTCAGGATAACTTTTCTGTTTCCCAATTCGCTGGTTGGTGTGGCATTGGAAGACCATCCTCATGAGGTACTGGTTTCATTAAAGATGCAATATCTGGATATCCAATATATTGTTTAATTTTGCCTGAATATCCATAAACATTAGTCTTGCAAAAATAGCAGTAAGTTGGATGATCTTTGGGCTCATGCCATATCATTGGAACAGCAAATGGCATACTTGCTCTCTTCTTATTCAGCCACTGTGTCAAGCCAGATGTTCAAACTATATAACACATATGTGGAGCCCAATAGTTTTCTTGGACACCAATCTTACACCCAAAATAGTGGTAGTAAGCTACCTTTACCTTGTGTGTGATGGTTTTACTTCGAGAAATTGCAACATAGTTTACACAAATGTAGTAAAAACTGTTTGGATGCTTTTTGCTCTTTCGGACTTTACTTGAACTGAAGACAGCCAGCATTTCAACTGATTTTCTAAAAAATATAAATGAGCTAAAAACCTAGAACTAAAGCTTAAAAGATTTTAAAAAACAAATTTTTGCAGGATTTGATTATATCGTGGGTATGATGCAAGGAAGATCGGACTTTGTTTTGACTGTGCATGGAGCAAGTCAAAGTGACCAACTGAGTGAGTGATAGGCAACTGAGGTGTCTGACTCTGCAACTTTTATGCTCATTTGTGAGAATTCTTGAATGTTCTAGCAAACTGAGCACGTGAAGATTTCGTAACTTTCGGGTGAACCAGGTGAGCATAGTAATGAAGCAAAAGTGGTGCAATTTTCATCAATTATATCGAAAAAATAACATATGTGAACAATATATTTGGAATTTTACACCAATACAATACAGTCAATGTTTGAAGTTATCAAAAATGTATGCCTTTTACCCATTAAACTGTCCAAGTAAGCTTAATTTTGCAACATAAAGCTATTGTACTAATTTGATTACATGGTATTTCACGTAGTGCTGATAAAATATTGAGGTAATACAATAACTCAAAATCTAGAGGTGTTGGATAAATTCTGACTACATATTTGAAGTCAGCACCATGAAGTTACCATGAGCCACTTGAGTTTTCTGCAGTATCATTTTTTTATCCAGTGCTGTCAAATACAAGAGAAACCATTCCACGGACTCTGTGGGGAATTTCTTATTGTTAATATTTCATACTTAAAAAGGATCAAGTAAACTTATGTTATTATTCTCATATGGAGAATGATCTATGCAATTAGAACCGTACGAAATTACACTACTGACGACAATAACCTTCTGAATATTTTAACATTATTTTAGATTACATCTTTTCAACTAGTCCTAATCCAATTAATTTTTGACAAAAATACATTTCTATTATTCAAATTTATTCAAGAAATGTTTTGTTTCGAAGAATATGAATAAAATGTCACAATGGAAACATTTTCTATATATCTACTCAATAATGCTAATATAAAGCATAGAGAAGAGCTCTCAATAAGACAGAGTGTATCTCTCAAGCACGTAGATGTCAGTCAGAAAAAGAAAGAATTTAAGTTTTGAGATGTATTGTGGTGTCATTATGAAACTGAAAAACATAACTAATCATTGTGATTTTTCCTATTATTAATATTAGTAAGATTTTGAAGTGCATGATGTTTAAACTTGTCGTGTAGTTTCAAAAAACTAAATGAGAGAAAACAAGGTTTTGATAACACCACCGGTATGGTTACTGTGTAATTCTGTATTGTTCCTTTGGCGTTAATGAGAAAATCATTGTTTATATCTTTAAGTAAAAAATATTGGTTCTGTATTAAGTGAATATTGCACTTAGAAGATGATTGAAAGTTGTTTTTTGTTATGTACTGTTTTATGATAGAATTAGCATGCTAGAATCATGTGTATATAATCCATTAACAAGTACATTCTGTTCTGGTGCGGTAAAAATTTTAAGTATGCAAACGAGAACGCGCGTATACTAATCGTTGTGTTTGTGTCTCAGTGATTAAAGTATAAAACAAGCTTCAAACTGTAGAAACATATCTTAGTTTTGAACCCTTGTTCGTAAATAATAGGGTGACATAATGGTACTTCTTCCGCCATATTATTTACATTATGGTACAAAATTGCAATTAAAGAAAAGCGTAATTCATTAAAAAAAAAGGAAAGATAAAAAATACAGTGTAATTCAGTTTACTTCCTGCTGCTTGTAACGAGTGTGGACAAGCTTTTTCTTATATCCCAAAAATATTCAAATTGTCTGACATTTTAATAAGTTAACCATCACGGAAAATATTTGCATTTTGTGTGAAATAACGTTAACATTTAATAGTACATAATAATGTTCTACTTTTTCTTTATAAGCTCTGGATTTTAAACGAAACAACAATGTAACTTATACTTAAACTGAATGATCTTTCCCCCTTGTAACAATGAAACACACAACAGTTCCGTCGTTTCTTTCTTTTTCTATTATAATCATGTGGTTTTTCATTACAGCACAGCTTACTGCTCCACAAGCGAGTTAAATCTCCCATGTAGAACTTACAGTGCACTGTTACTATACAGCAACCTTTACACTTTGATCTGGACAGCAAGACCGCATATCATATCACAATAAGTGCTTCTCTTATTAGCTTGTGTTTGCTTAATGACTAACAATAAACTGTTTTTTTTTTATCTACATGAAGATAACATTGATAAATCACGTCCCCATTTTTATTAAACTTTTTATTTCTGTATATAGGAATATATATATAAACGTGCATATTAGACAATTAATACATATATTGATCTGAGATCGTCCATTTATGTGGTCAGTTTTGTGTGCATGTGCGACTTTACGTTTTGCAATATTACTTACCACGTATGAGGCTAACTAGTGATACTAGTAAAGTGTAATCTGTTAACTAAGATGTTCTTAACACAGATAATAAACAGTGTTTTAAAAAGTTTGAACTAATATCTACATTCCACACTTTTCTGCTGAAATGTTCAGAGCAGCAGCAAATACACCAGGTTATTATTATTACCTCAGTGATCCCTGTCAGATCATTGAGGTAATATGTATAAAACTAAAACTAGATTAACTCGATGTTAAAATATCGATTTGCCCAAAACGATATAGCTAAAGGATGAGATTACTGCGTTACGCTGTGTAGTTAAGGCCAGGTTATTTTGTTACATTGTATACCTATAAGGTCAGATTACTGTGTTACACTGTGTAGTTAAGGCCAGGTTATTTTGTTACATTGTATACCTATAAGGTCAGATTACTGTGTTACGCTATATATCCATGAGGCTAATATAGCTATGAGACTAGATCAACGACTCACACTGTTATTTATGAAGCCTGATTATTTCTTATCCTACAACAGAACCACAAGAGACAGATGTCATAAGGCCATGATCTGTATCACACGTTTCAAATTAGAATGAAACTATTTATAAAATAAAAAGGCCTTTATTTACAGCTTGAGTCCCCAAAGTAAGGTTGAACTGATGACAGCCTACGCCAACAGATTTGAACAAATGAAAAGGTTTACGCATGTTGTAATATATTTTATTAACCCACAGAGTTGACCAACATTATATTATTTTTCATTTCCACGCTAGAGAAACCTAGCATTAGTCGAAGCTTTCCTTCCTCTAGTTGTAGTTATGGAGTCCCATTCTACACGTTTGTCAGTAGACACAAAACGTTTCACACCGTTGCTGGAAGGCGGTATTATAAAACGTTTCACACCGTTGCTGGAAGGCGGTATTATAATTATGTTAGAAAATAACTTTGCAGCAAGGGTTTAGGAACATTTTTTTTCTGAAGTTATTGTAAACGTTACCTTTATGTTTTGGTAAAGTTATAAAAAACGTTGTAGATAAAACATATAAGAAACGTTTGGAAAATGTTTCAGTAGTAACAACAAATAAAATGTTTTTTCTGGGCCACATACTTGTGAAAAAATACAGTTATGATCGAAACATCCTATTTTTTATTTTTAAAAGTGAGATAATATCCTACACTTCATGCTGTCTGTAGAGAAAATCATCATAAAGACCCTAACATCAAAGTGCGACAAACTCCCAGCAGCCATTCACTGTATTTTCAAAGACACTTGATGATTTCACGCAAAATTCATCCATCAACATCAACAAGAAAAGTAAGTTTTAAGGCGTTTATAATTTTTGAAGGATTGATAGGTGACAATAGCAGCTACATATAATATTATCTAGATATTTTACGTTAATAGTTCCCTTTACTTTGGACATGTTTATAAAGCTGAGGTGAAATGGCCGAGAATTTCATTGAAGTCTTGTCATGATGTGTTAACGTCAGTACTGTGATAACTGTTGTCTTCATTATATCATAGAATTCAAATCGTTACCGAAGTAACCAAAGATGGGGTGATACAATAACTTTGTGTTAGGTACTGATAATACTATTCTATCATTGATGAGAAGATTGTAGACATGTATCTTGGTGGTGGGCATGCAGCATGTAGATGTACATATTAGATTGTAATGTCTAGTACCGCTTACGTGTATACCCTATATAGGCTAAAGTTTTGTTCTCATAACATTTTACATGCAATATCCAGTTTAAATAATTTGAAAATTTTGTAGCAAAGAATGGCGGTTCTCTAGTAGCTAACCGCTTCCTCCATGGTGTCTGCCACGAACAGTAATGTCCTCTCTCTCTCTCTCTCTCTCTCCTCTCCCACCCACTTCACTCCCGGATGTTAGGCCATAAACCAGATGGGAGACACTGCTTTATTGCTAGCTAACACGTAGTTGTTAGAGGGAAGAAACAGGTAAAATAAAATAAAACATATACT
>NW_013667600.1:53190-89452 GCF_000517525.1 Limulus polyphemus
GGTCGAAACGAAAAGTAAGGTCGGGTTCCGGTTCCTTACGTTAAGGTACGTAACCCGACCGTTCCTTCCCTACCTAGGTGGTCGTGTCACCGAACAACGTAATAGTCTCCTCTCTCTCTCTCTCTCTCTCTCTCCTCTCCCACCCACTTCACTCCCGGATGTTAGGCCATAAACCAGATGGGAGACACTGCTTTATTGCTAGCTAACACGTAGTTGTTAGAGGGAAGAAACAGGTAAAATAAAATAAAACATATACTGATTTTATCGAGACATAAGGAGATGTTGACTTTTGATGTCCAATCTAACGTACTTTTGTAAGAATTTTATAGAAACTTTAAAGAACTATATAGGCAGGGGTTTACAACATGAAATAATGTTTGGATAATTTTACTTGTGTACAAATAAGTGTGATAAAAGAACGCAGGTTTTAATTTTGCTTTTTAGACTAATGCTGCATCAGGAGTTGGTAAGGAGTTCAGTGAATAGGAGATGATAAAATATGATTATCGATTTACGGTTATATCTTGGCTGGATTAATGTTGCTAGGAATAAATGTCTTAAACAATAACTCAATATCTTGTGATTTTTGATAGAATATAAAACCCTACAACGTTACCTCAGGGTTGTGATCTGAGAAAACTTTCTCTGTTCACGTTTTTAAAACGTTGCTGAAACATTATTTTTGTTAGCTGGAATAGCGTTACACCATCCACAGTTAAGAACCAACAACAACAGGGAAACAACTGACCGGCATCAACCACTTTTACTTTGTACATTATTATATTATGAGAATCTTTGCTTCTGAAAATCATCGATCCTTACTCTCACTTCTCCATTTCGGAACAACGCTTTATAAAGTTTGATTACTTTTTCTTATGGCAAGTGTTTAATCATTGTAAAACACCATATTCGCTATGTTGTGTGCCATTCAAGTCGTGATAGACATAATGTTGGTCAAATCGCAAAGTAAAATGCAACTGAATAACAGCAATTTGTCCGATAATTGGAAGATAAATAAGTTTAGAAACATCCAGACGACTTACCAGTTATATATGTATTCGTTTGGAAAAAGGGTTGGGAGTAATGCTGTTGTAAGGATATTAAGATACATCTCGTTATATACATTACTTGAAAATGAAGTCAGTATATGGATATTAAGATACATTCCGTTATATACATTACTTTAAAATGAAGTCAGTATAGGGATATTAAGATACATTCCGTTATATACATTATTTTAAAATGAAGCCAGTATAGGGATATTAAAATACATTCCGTTATATACATTATTTTAAAATGAAGCCAGTATAGGGATATTAAGATACATTCCGTTATATACATTACTTTAAAATGAAGTCAGTATAGGGATATTAAGATACATTCCGTTATATACATTATTTTAAAATGAAGTCAGTATAGGGATATTAAGATACATTCCGTTATATACATTATTTTAAAATGAAGCCAGTATAGGGATATTAAGATACATTCCGTTATATACATTATTTTAAAATGAAGTCAGTATAGGGATATTAAGATATATTCCGTTATATACATTACTTGAAAATGAAGTCAGTATAGGGATATTAAGATACATTCCGTTATATACATTATTTTAAAATGAAGCCAGTATAGGGATATTAAGATACATTCCATTATATACATTACTTTAAAATGAAGTCAGTAAAGGGATATTAAGATACATTCCGTTATATACATTATTTTAAAATGAAGCCAGTATAGGGATATTAAGATACATTCCATTATATACATTACTTTAAAATGAAGTCAGTAAAGGGATATTAAGATACATTCCGTTATATACATTACTTTAAAATGAAGTCAGTTTAGGGAATATCTACGAATGTTTAGCAGAACTAGCCGTGGGTACTAAGCACGTGACTGTTGACGGTAGACTATTCATTAGGGTAGCAAACTATCTAGAAGTATTAAATGTTTTCTTCCGATATACCAAATATATATATAATAACAGAAGAATGAAGCGAAAGCACTATTAATTTCTACATGAGCATCATGACAGAAATTATGAATTTGTGAATATTCATAACAGATAATATTTAAAAATATTCAGTTCTATAGTTACTTCTATATCTACCAAAGAAAAATCCCAGTTAGTTAGTTACTTTAACTTAACCATCACATAACATTCTACACTTGCCTCGCAAGAAACAAAATCATTATAGCATTTTCATTAGGTTGATCTGGGAAATCCACTCTCAACCACCACACATTTGTGTTCACTAAGTTTTATTGTTTGAATCCTCAGCTGTCATATTGGTCATTTTTATTATTCGAATCCTCAGCTGTCATATTGGTCATTTTTATTGTTCGAATCCTCAGCTGTCATATTGGTCATTTTTTCTCTTATTTACCGGCAAAATACTAAAAAAAAACTTTTACTGTGTACTTGAAGAGACTGACACAGGCTCAGATCTCCTTCCTTCAATTATCTCTTCAAGATTCTTTCAGTAATAATGCTCAATTCAATATTTACGGTAAGGTTGTGGAGATGGAATAGAAGTCGTTATCATAAAAGGACTGTCTGACATGTGAGCATGTAAATCAACAGTAAAGAGCAACTAACAGAATTTAAATAAGAGCACTTCAGCTCCTACCAACATGTGCAACAGAATGGATCCAAATAATATATAAGCAGAGCAGGTATTAAGAGTCCGGCTAGAAGGTGTATCATAAGCAGTAAAACACGCACGTGGCTGGTGTGTTTTTAAAATCAGCAGAAATATAATATAGACGTGACAAGCAACCAGAAAAACATCTCTCTCAAGTAGAGCAGCAGTCATAAAGTATTATTTCGGAACCGTGTTTCCGTGGAAATGGAAAAAAAAGATAGCAATGACTATACCGAGTTGTCATTAAACTCGGTGCGTCTCTCACTTGCCTTCCTTCTGAAATCTTATCACATGTAGACGTGATCTGACCGTGAAATGTATCAGCTTTTTTTTTCTTTTAAAAAGTTGCTTTTAGTACAGAATTAAACTCGATTTATGTCTAAACTATCAAAGCTCCCTTCCCTTATTAACGTGAGTATGATGTGTGCATGAAACTAATGAGAAAAACCCTTCGTTTTGTTTGTTTCTTCATATTATCTAGCTTATTTCATACTTCATGGAAAGATAAAAAGCCTTTTAAAGAATATCTTGAACATGTTTTAGGTAAACATATAAAATGAACGATCTGAAACCATACATTTGGAGCAAATATTAAAAACCAATTTTGAAGAAGTCATCGAGATAAAAAAGATTTTTACAGTAATATGAGGACCGAAAGCACTACTGATATCGAGGACACCCAATGATGACCTAAGTGGTCATAGAGACTTTTTGTGATTTACTTAAAACTCATACTTAAGATTAATTATTATGAATTATACTCTTTGTTGGATAATATTTGTAACTCTTCTGTTAGAAGTTATCACACAATAGTAAAAGTAATATGGACAGAAAAAAGGATAAGTTATAATTCGAACCCCGTTCTGAAAATCAAGTAAAAAAGGTGTGGTAAACTATAAAAATATATCACATATTTTAGGAAATATGTGTTGAAGAAAAAAAATCATCTTTATATAACATAAATCTCAAATCCACAGAGTGCATGTGTTAAATCACCTGAAAATGATAAAGCTAAAACAATGAGTTTTGTGATTTGTCACATGACTGAAGTTTGAAATGTCGAGATCTAGGATTTTATGATAATGCTTGTCAAATCCTTCTCGTCAAGAATCAAAGATGAGACGTGAAAATACCAATTAGATTATCAGTATTTATCTAAACTCCGAGATTCCTTACTGAAATGAAACATACCATGTTCCCTTCATGTAACTCTCTTATTCTCTGGAATATAGTTCCATTACGTTATCTAGATAAATAAATCCCCTTCATGTAACTCTCTTATTTTCTGGAATATAGTTCCATTACGTTATCTAAGAGAGTTACATGAAGGGGATTTATTTATCTGTTCTCTGGAATATAGTTCCATTACGTTATCGAGATAAATAAATCCCCTTCATGTAACTCTCTTATTCTCTGGAATATAGTTCCATTACGTTATCGAGATAAATAAATCGATTCCTTCTTCTATATTAATTTACTTTTTGTTTGTAATTATAAAATGAAGTATTATAATAAATATGAATGGCAAAAAACACTGGTACATATCGGAATAAAAAACACACTGGTACATATCGAAATCCAAAAAAACACTGGTACATATCGGAATAAAAAACACTGGTACATATCGGAATAAAAAACACACTGGTACATATCGGAATCCAAAAAAAAACTGGTACATATCGGAATCCAAAAAAAACTGGTACATATCGGAATACAAAAAACACTGGTACATATCGGAATAAAAAAAACACTGGTACATATTGGAATCCAAAAAAACACTGGTACATATCGGAATAAAAAGAAACACTGGCACATATCGGAATAAAAAAAAAACACTGGTACATATCGGAATAAAAAAAACACTAGTACATATCGAAATCCAAAAAGACACTGGTTCATATCGGTATACAAAAAAATCTGGCACATATCGGAATAAAAAAAACACTGGCCCATATTGGAATAAAAAGACACCGGCACATATCGAAATCCAAAAAGACACTGGTACATATCGTAGTAAATAATACACTGATGTATATCGGAATAAAAAAAAACCTAGCTTCAAATACTGCAACTAGACAACAAAAAAAAAACAATCTCAGAAAATTTGTAAATTTATGTACCGCATCTAACAGATAAACATATGTGATATGTTGCGAGTATCTAACTGATCTTAGTAACTTATATTTTAGTGATTTGAGTATGATAACTCAAAAATCGAAATCCTGTTTAGTTTTGGGATAATTCAGATCTCGCAAATTAGAAGTTTCCAATCATCACCAAAGCATTTATCAACATTCATGTTATCTCGGCATACAACATGTCTCGACCAAAGTATTGAGTTAACATTCATGTTACCTCGGTATACAACATGTCTCGACCAAAGGATTAAACTAACTTTCATATTACCTCGTGACTTTCAAAAGTTATATTGTTTTCTTAATAAATCAAGTTTCTGTTGTTCAGTGGAACAAATTGGGTTCTCGGAATTTATAGCAGCAATGTTCTTTTCAAGATTATCTATTGTTGACTTGCAAAAGTCTTGTGTGAGTTTCGTAAGTGTAAGTGAGGTGAAATGAAGGATTTTCTTCCATTGCGAACAAGACAGTTTCTCATTGGCTCCTATGGTAACTGGTGGATTGAAATTAAGGGATTTAGGTATAGTTTGATTCTGTAAATACTGTCCCAGCAAATCAGCATGGTGCATATACCTCAGTCTTTTTTCCATTCAATTTCCTGAGTAATTCGAAAGTCTTGTTAGAGTTTAGATCAGAGTGCACTTGGGTAGCTGTATTGGAAGGAGTGTATATTTCAAGATGAATATATGGTTTTACTTTGTGACAGTCAGAAGGTTCAGGATCTTTTAGGTTTAGAAAGTCGTCAGGTTTGTGAAAAGGCTTTGTGAAAAATAGTTGAATGAAGGGTGATGTTTTCCTACAAAGGTTGTAGAAGATTTTGCGTATGGAAAAAAAATCTCAGAGGTTGTGGAGTTTGGAAGGTCGTCAAAATAAGGAGTTACAAGACAGTTTCTAGGAATAAAAGTAGAAGTCCTAAAATCTCCATAACTACTGCATTTAGGAGAATGGAGAGTAATGGTGGAAAAGAGGTTTGTAAATGTAGAAGTGTGATCTACAGTAATATGAGAGTTTGTGAATGCGGCGGGATTCTTGGGTGGTGTGTCAGGTTTAGAGCTAAGAAAGAAGTTTCTAGAAACAGGAGTGGAAACCGCAACTTCTGCATAAGTGCGACGTATAGGAAAAAATATGGGCACATCTAGTTCCGGGAGAAGCAGTGATAGAAATGGGATATAGACGTGTATTGGACGTGTGGTGCACAGAAGGATGCTGTGTGGATTGAGGAGGCTTTGTGGATTGGATATGGGGAATAGAGTAGATTGGAGGAGATTTATGACAAAGACTGTTTGGTGGATCTAGGTTGGATTGTTCAGTGGTTCTTTGTAGGCGAAGAAGAATATAGTCAGTGATAAAGTATCATAAGTTACAGGATAGGAAAGCATTTCTTTTGAAGGAAATGTGTAAACCATCCTTTGCTAAAAAAATGTGTCCTGTTTTCAAGTTTAAAGTTGGGGTTGTAAAAGAAGGATAAGCGTGAGTTACATTGGCAGAGATCATGTGTGAGGGTGTTAAATTTGTCAATTTTCTTGTTTAAAGAGTCAGTAGTACAGGTCTGTTGTCTTAGAGGTAAATCAGTATGTCTGGTGACATCACGGTAGATGACGCAAGAGAAACAAACATGAAGGTGAGTACGATGAGTCAAAATATGTACTAGTAAGGTTTGTAGGTCGTTAAAACAGTTACAAATTGTCGTTACATGTCGTTTTTGGTCGTTAGTTCCGACGTGAAGAATTAAGTATGTTACAGACTGTGGCAGTAAAGTTACAGTGTCTGAAAGGTCAAATAAGGTAGCTCCACTAATTGATTTAATCAAAATATGTACTAGTAAGGTTTGTAGGTCGTTAAAACAGTTACAAATTGTAGTTCCATGTCGTATTTGGTCGTTAGTTCCGACGTGAAGAATTAAGTATGTTACAGACTGTGGCAGTAAAGTTACAGTGTCTGAAAGATCAAATAAGGTGGCTCCACTAATTGATTTAATCAAAATATGTTGGTTGTTATTGTAGGAAATGTGTTGATGGAGGAATTTAATAATAAAATTTCCAAAAATACCAATGTAAGATGAAAGAAAAGGTAACTTACCTTCAGTAAACTGGGGTCCATGATCCATGAGTGGAATATAAATTCTGATTAAGAAGTTAACACACAAGATCACACACAAAAGTTGTAATGGTTTTCAAACGAGACCCAAAACTCGAGCGCTATCGAATAGTTCACTATTCTTCTTCAGGACCAGAGCATTAAGTTAAAAACCCATGTTATCTCGGTATACAACATGCCTCGGCCAAAGCATTAAGTTAAGACCCATACTGCCTTTATTCTCCTGAAGAAGAATAGTGAACTATTCTAAAGCGCTCGAGTTTTGGGTCTCGTTTGAAGACCATTACAACTTTTGTATGTGATCCTGTGTGCTTATATCTTAATCAGAATTTCATATTACACCGGTATATAACATGTCTCGACCAAAGCATTAAGTTAACACCCATGTTACTTCGGTATACAGCATGCCTCGCCCTCGACCAAAGCATTGAGTTAGAATTCATGTTACTCTAAGAGTACAATAATTTGAAAACATGTTGTAGAGAGTTTGATAGCAATTATCATTATAGAAAATACAGCACATTCAAGTGTTTTCCTAAGGAATGTACGCTATTGGTATCATATCGACCCGCCTAAGTAATAGTATACCTTTTAACACATTAAACCATATATAGTTTAAGTTGTATAACGCATTGAATTATATCATTGAGTATTGAGGTCAGTTAGTTATATTGGATTATATCCAGTAGCGTACATCTTACTTGTAAATTGTGTAAAAAAGTATAATCTATGGTTTCAAGGTTGAGGGTGATAAAATATTCATTATAAGCATAGACGGATGTAATTAACTCTATAGGAATATACAGAGGTTATTAACTCTATAGAAATATACATATGTGATTAACTCTTTTCAAACACGTCTTAAGCTACTTAAAGTTACCAATAGAAATGATAAATGTTATTAAATGTTTCTATAATTCTCTCACCATCATCCTAACTTAGCCAAGACAATCGCTGTTTGTATTACATTATTTATTACATATACTCTTCCTACATACGCTGTTTCTGTTGGATTAAACAGTATAACTTTTATTAAATTTAAACATTACTGTGAATTTACAAGAGTAATTAAAGTAGCTGTCATAAGTTATTTTAATATACATATACCGGTGTCATTTTTATTAATGTTTCGTTCAAGATATGAGATGCCAGTTTTATTATTCTTTAGTTTTAACCGCATTCTTGATTTTCCCCAAATCTTGAAAAATAGATTCCCAGTCTATCCATTATTAGTACTACATTTTTTCATTACTTTAAATAAGAAATTGGCCATTTCGAAATCCAGCGAAATAACGTTATTATTCAGTTATCATTGTGTGATATTTCAGGTGTTTCTAACTTGAACCGGAAGACAGTCTTTTCAAATTCTAGTAAGGCAATTTTTTCATCACATTATTATAAGTAGGAACCTAGAGACATATTAACAACAATAACTACATCGTGAAGTTATTATAACAAACTGTGATGCTCACTCTTTAGGTACTGGAAGCTGCTTTCGTTCCTCACTACATGTAAGTAACTAATATTATCACGATTTTATGTCGACTTAAACTTTGCAACAGTACCAACCGATCTTTTAAATGATAAAGTAGTTACAAAGTGATTTCTTAAGTTCATTTTTTGCTACTAACGTTTAAAAACATCTTTCAGAAAAAGACGAACTGATAAGCCTCGCAGAGAAGACATACACACACACCAATAAATGTAAAACTAATCATGTCTTTGGGATTTACTTTGCTTAGGACAGTAATTACATGTGTTAAATTAACCCAGGTTAGTTCAAAACAAATAGATAAAGTATAATCAAACATATATTGTACATAGCGTAGGATAATCATTACAGCAAACACAGAATAACGAAGTTTCTGCATGTTTGAAGAACAAACTGTTCAACAGGAGAATTTTGCTTCAGTGACTAATCGAGCCTCAGTCACAGAAAGTACGAGGCTAATCATACCAGTATTAGCTGCGTGGGTTTTACCTGTCTTTATTATGCCACGATATTTGTTTTACAAAATGTAACCATTATGTGATAAGTATATATCTGTCCCATAAAAATAAACACAAAAAGGAATTTCTATCTCTGAAAGTTACCTTTAATGAAATCGACCGACTGCTCCAAACCATACGTATCTTTGTCACAGTCGTCCAGAATGTATGTCCCAAGCCGGATGCCTGGAAGAAAGGTTTGATTGTTTACCCAGTCTAAGGTGTACAACATACACTCTAGGGCCTGAACACCACCCTGTGGCATTATGGAACCACAGATTTGGGAATCATCTCGCTCGTGTATCATCATCAGACCTCCCAAGATAATATCTCCTTCCATTTCAGCTACCTTTTTTATGGGCCACGTAAAATTGAAAGTGGTATTCCCACGATTCCATCTTGAAAACACTACTGAGGGACCCGAATTATTGACTTTGATTATTTTGCTATTCAGGTTTGTTTCATCATAATATCTATTCTGAAAGATAATGTCAGTATCGCTAACGTTTGAATAAGTCAAGTTAGCGTCATTAATGAAGTTGTAGAGTGATTCAAGATTGTTCCAGCTATTTTCAGTCTCCAGTAGCTCTTCTGGCCAACTAACAGCATGCTTATTGAAGAACAGTACCCAAAATATTGTACAAACCACTTGAAGTTGGGGCAAATGTACCGATAAAATTGAGCCGTTGGTCATTAAACACTGGAACGCTTTCATCTAGAAAATGTGTGGATTCACAACTGGTTACGATTTGGAGCTTGGAAAAGTTTTAAGCTATTTGTTGTTTCACATAAATCTTTCGACTGTTTAAAAGCGACCCCAGAGAGAAAAGCCTAATCTCATACTTTTCCAATGAAAACTCTTGCGGATTCTTCGTCCCCAGGATAATTTACTATGTTTATTGCGTCATCGCAGAGAAGTGAAAGGAACGTTTCGACGCTATCTGGGAACATTTTTACGCTCGCGGAGAATGCGCCCTCTCACGACATAAAATTAATCTCGCAGTTGAAACTGTAACCTAAGAAATAGGGATACTTAATAACGTTAAAAAATAAATTAATGTGTCATTGCATGAAAAACAAATAGGGTAGATGTGTAACTCCAGTTTCCCGTGGCAAAAACGGATGACACATAGTCCATTTCACACACCCCCCCCCCTGCTACTAGTTTGTATCCCCTTTACCGCCGAGAAAACGGAAACAAAGGTAGAGTAAAGTGTTTTGCAAACAGAGCTGCTTACCCACAATTAATCCCGTGTTTCCTGTGAAACAGGCATTTTTGTCGTGATGATTTTATCAATTTATTTAAGTAGAAAAACGACAGAGAGAATTTGCAAATTCCAATACTTAGTTTAAATTTTATTATCCATATTGTATAAAAATGGAGAATTGAAGTAAAGTTGCCGTTAACATAAAATGTGCTCAGATTATATAAAGATAAACGAGTAATGACAGAAGCGTGGAGCAAAAGTAGCATAATTACATACGATTGTTTCTATCTTACTGAAACTTAAGAAAACAGTGTGCCTGTTGGACGTGTTTTCCTACACTATTTTCTTACTAATAATACCATAACACAGTATGCATTGAAATTTGCGTTTTTATATAACAAATATAACAGTAAGTACCTGCATCCTTTAATTGAAAACATGGCTTTTTATTTTCATGTACGAAATTGAGCTCATAAACGTACAATTTCCACTGAAGTAAGACATAACATATTAGGTTTATATAAAGAGTGCTAAAGTCAGCGAAAACTTCTAAAGACCTAGAATCAAAAGATGAAATGAAACTGTTACCACTAATGACGAGAACAGGTCTGGAAGACCACTTATGTATCCCAAATCAGATGTTAAGTAGCTTAGTTTTACTTCACTCGGAGACAAATGTAAATCTATTGCGAAATTCAAGAAACTACTGGTGTTATAATTCACCCTTCCACAACGTGATGCAGATTGCGTCGGAAAAGTTGAAAGAGTGCATTGCAGCAATAAAACATCTTTAAAAAAAATACGTTTACAAAAGCAACAAAAATTGGACAACCTGTATGTGTTGAGGAGTTAGCCTGATGGGTCTAAGGATGCGATTGTTTTATCAGTAGACGCCGGTTCATTCATCTTAGGAGTGGTGAGAGATTAAAGAACAAATCGTCTGCAGCTTTCAGCTAAGTATGGCGAAGGTAGCAGTCAAGTATTTAACCACAATTGAAATTGATAATTTCTACTCTACTAATCGATTCTGCACAATAAAAGCAAATACCAATACAGTATGCTGTATCTTCTGGATGTCGTTTAGTAATTTCATTTTCTAGTATGATAATAATTACAAACATGCAGTTAACGCTGTAAACCATTATCTTTATAGACAGGAAACAGATGGAACCCTTGCAGGCTTAATGTGGGGGATCAGTTTGTGGTGAACTATCTTCATTGAGAAAAACAGCAGAGGCAGCTGAAATGAAAGGAGGAACTTCACGCAGTACTTCAATACACATGAAGTTCAATTCCCAATCTGTATCTCCAAAAGCTTTAAGAAAACATTCCTTATCGGCTTTAAGCAGTGATTTCAGCAGGGATAGTCACACAAAATATTAAAGAAATAATCTCTAAATTTGCTTAATATGCGATTATTTTGCTTTCAGACGTTATGAAGTTCTGAAATACCTGCATTAAAAAGCCAGCATGACGATTAAGCGGTATCTAATTTACGTACAGTACTGTATATGCAGACACTATATTCTGAAGTTTTGTATTTATTTGTAACAAAAATTAAAACATTTATGCACATTTCAGGAATATATTTCACCCACAAGCCTTCACTGGTACATTTATAGTTTTTCCCGTAGTTGAAAATGTGGAACATGTTCAGCGGAATATAATGGCTCGAGCTTCAATCTTTCAATCCACAGTCTGGAATACTAACCACTAAACCACTGTCGGACGCATTTTTCCTCACAATGCATGGAGTATATATTTAGGCATCAAGAATGTGTCCGATCGTGTTTAGTGTCACTGAGCTTCTTAGGTGTTTTATATCTATGCACCAAGAATGTCTCATATTGTGTTATTATCACTAAGCTCCTTAGATGCTTTATATTTATGCATCAGGAATGACTCAAATTGTACTTAGCATCACTAAGCTCAGTTTGGCAGCTGGTGGACATAGAAGGTGTAGAGGTTTCACTTTTAAAGTTCTTCAAAATGATTTTAGCATTTATTTCTAGTTCTTTCCTAGGGTCTTTTTTAAGTGGTTCGGAACTAGATGTATCATGGAGATGCACCTTAACCTTTTTACGTAGATAGCTGTATTTATTAAAACATATTTACTCTTGATGTTGTCTCTATGTACCCTTCCATTTGTATAGAAAAAAATATAGGCTCTAAATGTCATTATCAAAGACATTCCACAATCTTAACACACAAGATTTTAACAAACGACTGCAAAAAGAAAGAAACCACCATATCAAAACACTGTCTCATGCTCTTCGTGGATACAACTTTCCCTACCTGTCTTCGTCAAGCGATTAGAAGATCTGGTTTGAATATCCACATTATACAAAAACCCGGCAAAAAAATGAAGAATATATTTACTCATTCAATAACAACAATCCATGCAAATCCAAAAGTGCTTTACTAAGACCAATAGCGAAGAGAAATCCTTCAATAACAACAATCCATGCAAATCCAAAAGTGCTTTACTAAGACCAATAGCGAAGAGAAATCCTTCAATAACAACAATCCATGCAAATCCAAAAGTGCTTTACTAAGACCAATAGCGTAGAGAAATCCTTCAATAACAACAATCCATGCAAATCCAAAAGTGCTTTACTAAGACCAATAGCGTAGAGAAATCCTGTACACTTAGGAACACCGTCTATGAAATGACATGCACACAGTGTTCAGCCACATACGTAGGTGAATCCAATCGTCCAATACATGATCGTTTCAAAGGACACATTCATGCCACTGCAAATCTTGACAACAAAAGAGGCACTGCTGAACATTATATCAACGTACACGGCATAACTAATGAGAAGCATTATCGGATCAAAATTTTAGCGATTCGTGACAACATTCTTAACAGAATATTTAAAGAATCACTTTTGATTCAAACCAAACGCCCTTCCATTAACAGATACAATGCCTGGCCCCTATAATAATATTAATATTTATTTATTTATTTGCATTTTTATTTATTTATTTTATGATCTGCTACTCTAACCAGTATTCCATAATATTTTTAGTTCCACCGTGTATCGTTCAATTATATTGCTTTAGTTTTATATTCTTTTCGGCTACTATCATATAAAATCAGTTTCCTAACCTGTAACATTCATAGAACCTTGAAAAACACGTAAGCCAAAACGTCGGGTAGAATAGATAAATATATGTGTGAAATTGTTTGTCATCTTCATTGAAGATGGTTTCCATCCTTCAGTCAGCACTGACAGTATTAAAAAATGATAAAAAAGGGTTTTGTTTTCTTTATATAAAGCTAAACTTTGGAACTATCTGCACTCTGTATTTTCAAACATTGTTGTTTTCCTTGTGTAAAGCTACACATTGGGATAACTGCACTATGCATTTTAAACGGTTGTTGCTTTCTTTGATAAAGCCATATTTTAAGTGATATATGAGACTCTAACGATGCGATGATAATCGGTACTACCAAACAGTGAAGGGAACATTTATATCAGTTTGAAAGAAAACCTATATTCTCCAGATAATAATAAAAATAAACTATTTCACCAAAAGATTCTCCATTACAGTTCTCTCACTACAGGATCTGATGAAGCTACAATAACGAAAAGTTGGCTGAAATAATGTTTTATGTTTATTATCTGGAGAATAAAGGCATTTTATTCTATCATTTGTAATTTTCTCAGTCTCATAAATTTATTAATCTTAGGTAAGACACGTATTTGTTAACAATATGTATACATATATATTGTTGGTAAGACACGTATTTGTTAACAATATGTATACATATATATTGTTGGTAAGACACATATTTGTTAACAATATGTATGCATATATATTGTTGGTAAGACACGTATTTGTTAACAATATGTATACATATATATTGTTGGTAAGACACGTATTTGTTAACAATATGTATACATATATATTGTTGGTAAGATACGTATTTGTTAACAATATGTATACATATATATTGTTTGTGTATTTATATATATATTTCAGTGGAAACTGAAAATTTCTCATTTTCTAATATATGACACTTTCATATTATGTTTGACGACACTTTTATAAAATAATGTATGATTCTCTCACGTTACGTTTCCACGACACTGTACGATTAATGTATGATTCCCTAATGTTACGTTTTGACTATACTTTGTTAAACTAATGTATGACACTCTCATGTTATGCTTTGATGACACTTTGCTAAACAAATAGCCACGGTGGTGTCTGTAGCTATCTCTTATTAAGTACACAAATTGAATGAGCTATATTAAAACAATCTTGGAATCTCATATGTCCCACGGTGGGACAGCGGTAAGTCTACGGACTTGCAACGGCAAAATCTGGGGTTTGATTAACTGTTGTTGACACAGCAGATATTCCAATGTGACTTTGCTATAACACACACACACTCTCTCTTTTGGAACCTCATCACTTGGTTACAGTTCGTGTCAATATGTCTGACGAACATTAATTGAATAGCCATATGAATATATATATATACGTGAGATTACTACGATACTCACAGTTAGCTGTGTACAGTGAGTGAGTAAATTGTATTAGAACATTATGACACTTTACCTCCACCTTTTTTACTGCTATTAAGTTGCTTTTACAAAAGATTCACACTTACGATTGGAAGTCAATGAAGAAACGGGATATCACTGGCGATTTGTACTTGCTGCATCTACAATCATTTCCGGTGTTCTAAAAATGATACTTATTTTTCTATCTGCGAGGTTTGAATGCCCTTATGAATTATTATTATTATTACATATATATGTTTATATATACAGCATTATAATAGGTTGTTGTTGTTTTTGTGTAAAGATAGACTTTGAGCTATCTACACACTGTATTTTAAAAGGATGAAACTTTCGTTGTTTAAAGCTACACATTAGGTTAACTGCAGTTTCCATTTGAACATGTTGCTGTTTTCCTTGTGTAAGGCTACACACTGGACTATCGGCGCCCTGCCTTTTAACAGGTTTTCGTTTTCTTTGTGGAAAGATACACATTGAGTTATCTGCGTTATACATTGTAACAGATTGTTGTTTCCTTTGCGTAAGGCTATACATTGCACTATATACTCTCCGCATTATAAGTGAAACATGAAAGTGTAACGAAGTGATAATAATTACTACTACTAAACACTGAAGGAAACATTTATATCCTTTTGACAACAAAGTTTGAAAGAAAACCTATATTCTGCAGATAATATTAATAATAAAACTATTTCAGCCAAAGAACTGCCTTTGTGGCGTCAAATTTTCCATCATCAGTTATTTTACTACTAGCCCTGATGAAGCCGCAATGGCGAAAAATTGTTGTTTTCATCATCTGGAGAATATAGGTATTTTTTCAAACTTCATAGTCAAAATGTCTAAATATCTTCCTAATGAACTACAAATCCTGAAAACAACAGGGCATTTATACCAAATTCATAAAAAATAGTACCATTTGTATTTTCTAAGTCTAATAACTTTTAATCTTTGATAAGGCGCTCTTATATTACGTATTGACGACACTTTGGTGAAAAAAAAAATACATTGGTGTTTGAGACCTTATTAAAAACGACCTTGGAACCTAACCATTGACGATCATTGATTGAATAACCTGATAAATATATATTGTATCTGAATTTTTTACCTTTGTCCTGATATGTACGGTTACTACAATACTTACAATTAGTTACGTACGGTGAATGGACAAGTGAACTTAGGACTTTATCACACCTTATCTCTTTCTTGTTTTTCTTATTACTCTTCAGCTGCTTTGCATAGCAGATTCAGGCTTGCGATTGGAAGTCAAGGAAGAAACGAGATATCCCCAGTGATTTGTATTTGCTGCATCTACAGTAATTTCAGGTGTTCTAGATACAATACATATTTTCTTGAGATTGAATGTACTTATTCGTCAATATAAATTCATACATATATACATATAGCATTTTGACAGGTTGTTGTTTTCTTCGTGTAAAACTACACATTGGGCTACCTCCAGCCTTTATTTTAACAGGTTATTGTTTTCTTCGTGTAAAGCTACACATTGGGCTACCTCCAGCCTTTATTTTAACAGGTTGTTGTTTTCTTCGTGTAAAGCTACACATTGGGCTACCTCCAGCCTGTATTTTAACAGGTTTTTGTTTTCTTCGTGTAAAGCTACACATTGGGCTACCTCCAGCCTTTATTTTAACAGGTTGTTGCTTTCTTTGTGTAAAACTACACATTGGGCTACCTCCAGCCTGTATTTTAACAGGTTGTTGTTTTCTTCGTGTAAAGCTACACATTGGGCTACCTCCAGCCTTTATTTTAACAGGTTATTGTTTTCTTAGTGTAAGCCTACACACTGGGCTATCTCCACTTTGTATTTTAACAGGTTATTCTTTAATTAGTGTAAATATCTCCACACTGTATATGCTTTGGCACAATTATATCTTATGTGATATTGGGATTGAAGCCTGTAGATAATGCTACGTTCTTTAGGTCATTCAATTCAATAAGTAGATTGTCTTTGTGGGTGCAAAGTTATAAGCACGATTTACGTAGGTGAAGTAAGAGGATATTTCCTGTGATAGGTGGTGATTATATCTTATGTGTGGCAGCATGGTGATGAAATGGGTTTCCTGTATATGCTGGTGGTAACTTTATTGTCCTCTTTTTACATTCACATCTAGAAAGATGAGACTACTGTGGAATGTTATCTTATGTGTGAAAATTAAGACATTGGCTCTTAATGTGTTTAAGAATTCAATGACATTTAGTAGCGTTTCTTTCCAATATCGCCATTAACTGAAGATATTGTCTACATATCTTAACCACAATTCAGATTTCTTGGTGTGTATGAATTTTTGTCCAAACAGTTCTTCTTCTATAATGCACATGTAGAGGTCACTAAGTAGAGGGGAAAGGGGGATCACATCGCTAATCCATTATTTTGTTTGTAAAACTGTCTTTTATATGTAAAGTAAGTGTTGCTTAAGCAGTAACCTGTGAGGGTGATAAGGTATTCTATTACAGGATTGCCTTCTAGTTTTTCTTTTATACAATGTAAGGTATTGTACTCTTAGGTATTGAGGTAAATAAAGACTTAATGTCGAAATATGCTGATATATCTTCTTGTTTTAGTTTGAAGATTTTGATTCAATTGACAAAGTCTAGAAAATTTTTGAGAGAATTGGGGTTGGTTTCAAGTAAAGGTTTCAGTCTCTTAACTAAGAATTTGGCAACGTTTAGTAACGTTTTATCACACCTAATATTTCGTTTTTATAAATATTTAATGAAACAACCAATTGTGTTTTTATGATTTGGTGCACATTTAATGTATTGTAGTATAGCTTTTGCTTTTATATTTAATCATATTTTTTACATTTTCTGACTTTCATATGTAAAACACTTAACATTAATTATCATCTGTTCGTTCTGAAAAGGACACTTATTTAAATCTCTAAATGATATAGGATACTTTAACATACAAACTTGCCATTAAATTTTTTGGCTTTATGGATTAAACATATTCTTATTTTTAACCATCTACGTATGAAGCTCTATTTTCAGTCATATCTCTAATTTTAACATCTGTTTAATAAACACCAGGACCGCTGATAGGGGGGACAAAAGAGTCAACTACCCAGTTAACTGGGTGAACGAAACCTGGTTATGCTGTAAAGCCCGCAAAGCACCTTTAGGCTATATCTTCCTTTAATCATAAAAAGCATAGTTTTTGGCTTTTCTTAGCATAATAATTTGAGTAGTAATTAATATATATTTGTTACTTTATAGATTTAATAGATATTTGTTGTTACTTTATTAACATGTTTACGCTTATACTGTGACCTAAAACGGCTGCTGCTATGATTTTACCTTTTTTATGAGCTCGTTGCTGTACTAATTTAGGATCTTCCTTTTAATAAGTTCTTAAAAACGTTAAAAACGAGAGAGAGAAAGGGGCGTGACGAGGATGTTTGCCCTGGGGTTCGTGCTGACTCTTGACTCTGCTGATAAACTATAATAAATCATTTTGCTATAACTAACTATAATAAATGAGTGACTTACTATTTAACCAATTACTTTGCTATTATAGAAATTATTTAACATAGCAACACTTACCATTTTCTATAGAATATTCACTTGAAGTATAAAGCATACCATACGAATAAAATTCAAAACACTTTGTGGTTTAAAAGTACATCCTCTAACCTAACTTTCTCCAAGTGATAATCAAAACGTCTGCAACTACTTAAACTATACGTATCATCATCATCAACTGGCGGGAATTTCGATTTAAAGTATTCCGTGGAAAACCTCGAAAGACAACTGGGAGTACTCCGAAATTGCTGTTCCTCTTTGTTCCATTAGAGGTTGTGGTAGGAGCATCCTGTAGGTCCTTTTTTATTATATGGCTGGTTTTCTTTTCTGATGAGGTTCTCTGATGATGACAAAACCTTTTCGAAACGTTGTACATTTGCTGTTGTGTTAAACTTATATTAAAGTTTTTCTTCATTATCCATTCAAGCCGTCTCCAACCATTATCATAGGTAGTGCTTATCATCATCACCTCTATCTTGTCTCTCCATTGCATGACCATAAGTTTACCTTTATACATGGTAATATCTTGTCCCTTTTTTAGCTTTGCTTTTCATGCTTCCTTTGGAATTCCTTTTCGATTTTGTCGCAAAGTTCCAATTACATCTCTCATGTGGGAAACTAAAAATCGAAAAGAGGTGGCGAAGAGTAAAAGTTATCCATTGCAAGATAAAAGCCCTTCTCTAAATGGTCTGTCATTACATGCAGGACGACTTTCGTTGAATGATTAAGGTATTCAGGTGCAATTTCAGTAGCAGAAGGAGGAATTTGAAGATCTGTTCCCTTTCCAGTGTAAACTTCGAAGTTATACACGAATTCTGTGCTTGATTCACAAAGAAAGTAGCCCTCAGTTCTAGATAGAGCACGCTTTAGATCTTCCATCTATACATCTTCCATCCTAATCTACCCTTCCATAGAAGTAAGCTCTCATCTATGCATATATTCTTTTCAGGAAAATATGCACTCCGAAAAGACTCCTTGTATAAGTTTAGAAGATCTATAATTTTATATAATTTATCTGAAGAGTCTTTAAAAGCAGAGAAGTGCAAGTGTTGTAGGAGAAAGAGAAATCTATCTTTTGTCATTGTTTCTCAAAAAAAGTGTTGCCAACACAAGATCCTTTGAAAAATTCATCTGAAAATCGGGCTTTTTGATTAGTCCCATCAATAACAACATTGCATCGAGTACACGCATTTCACTAACGTTTGTGTTTTTCAAATTTTGTAGTCTACTTTTTTCTTCAATAATCATGAGATGAATTTCTGTTTGCAAATTTCATTAGCATACGCATGAGTTTCCGAGACGATTTTTGATATTATTTCAGCATTTTGAATAGATTCAATAATCTCCAAAACATTATCAGGCTGGTTTTCTTTATTTTGACACCCGAATCTCCACTAGAAGTATAAAAAAAATTATTTAGCTTCCACTATACTTGCGAAGTACTTGGTACATTTGTTTGTTTATTATCGGATAAATCATCAATTGTGACTTCATTAGTAAATTCTTCTTCACTATCAGAGGATAAATCTAAGCTTGATTCATTGCTTTCACAAAGGTATTGGCGAAGTTCTTCATCAACAATAACCCACTTTGCCATTTCAAGGGAGGAGAAAAATGTTGAAATGACCCTTTCCAACTAAATAGCTTTTGAGCATTGATTGCTTGGAGGTAGGAATGCCGGTCTGATACCCTGACTCACAGATAAAACTGAGTTGCCATCAATCAAAATAAAACTGAAATTCTCGTCATATGCATAGAGTTATAGTTATAAATGTGCGACTGACGGATATTTCCGTCATTCGCAGCAGAGCCATAGAACTTCAATGACGGAAATATCCATCATCCGCAGTTAATTGGTTAATGTACTGCTTAAAAGTTTTTATCATATCTAATGTTTTCATAAATATTGAATAAGATAGCCGATTATGTTTTCATGATTTAACCTACTGATTATAATTTTCGCTTCTATATTTAATCATAGTTTTTACATTTCCTGAGTTTCATATGCAAAACCACTTTCCTTTCTATGATATATATATATATATAACATCCTGAAAAGGACGCTTATTTAAATCTCATGTTGACCAATAAAACTTTAAAGGGTTATTATTGTAGGAAATCGTTTGAGAGATTGCTTCTTGCTGACTGAAACTAACATTATATATCAGCTCTTTTCGTTTCTATCTCAAGGTCATTAATCTACCAATTTTGCTACAATTGAATATAATAAATGAATGACTTAATGTTTAACCAATCGCCTTACCATTATAGAAGATAATTTGTTATATATACACGCCTGTTTCTATTTATGCTTAATGTGAGTGCTATGATTCAAATAGTTAAATTTAGTTAATTTTAGAAGTGATAATTTATCACAGGTTTGTTTATATAACTATTTTCAAATCATACATTGTGTAGTTCGGTTGTTGTGAATTGGCGATTGTTATGATATTGCGTCATGTTACTTGAACCTTCTAAGTTTTCTCGTTGTTTTAATTGAGATTATTATATCATAATATTTTATAGTGTGTGTGGAACATTCTGGGCCACTTTCAGGATATAAATATAGATCCAAAATGTAGTTTGAGTTAGTTAGATAGATTTAGACTGCATGATTATGAAGCCAGTCATAAAGAGCATACAGTAACAATTTCTAAACTAAAATTATCACAAATTGTATTTTAATAACAGAGTAGAGAATAATCTGTCTCGTCAATTGTGCTCAAAAGAAATTGAACCAGTTGACTTTGACGAAAAAGAGACAATTATTCTAAGCTCTGTATTGTTTGTGGTTAAGCACTGAGCTACACAATGAGCTCTCTGTGCTCTACCCACCACAGTTATCTAAACCCAGTTTCTAGCATTGTAAGTTTGCAGACAAACCACTGTGCCACTGGGGAGCTAAGCTATGGATATAACTTTGATTACCAACAGTATAGCAAACATCTGTATGTACATTTGACTCGTTTGAATATAGTATTTTAAAATAAGTAGACTGTTTGCTTTTTGTTTATTGTTGAAGTTTATTGCCAACAAATCACAGACACCTACTGTAAAAAATCTGGTTTATACATAAAACCTGACATATTTAAAATTCATTTGAAGTACAAAACATACTATACAATTAAAATTAATATAACATTGAGGTTTTATAGTACAGACATAACCAAACTTTCTCCTGCAATAGACACTAAGAAGTCACGCACTCGCTTAGATTCAAAACCTCTGCTAAGCTCGATAAATTGTGATTGCTAGGAAATACAAAGGTTGTCACTTGGCCTTTCCTCTCTTAAATCTTGTCTATATATATACATTGAACCTCGGATAAATATGAAGAATGCAGCCCAAATTGTAAGAAGGGTGATACTGATATTTCTTTTATATTATGTCTAAACAATTATACCTTGAAGAAGTTAAGCTATATATATAGATAGATAGATAGATTTTGGTGAAAAACAGAAAGTAGTAACATAGAAACAGAAATAATTTTCCAGTGTACCATGAAATAATGAGAATTTCAGTAATCTACATTTAGCTTTTTTATTCTTATGTAAAGTGTATGAATAAATAAATTTGTTTTACTATATCTTCTTCATTGTCAGAGTTAAAATATATTGAACATACAGCCTGTTTTGGTTGTAAAGTATATTCTGTTATGATAGACATTGTACAATATATATGATGGATTTATCAAATGTGAAAGAAAATATATGTATTTTTTATTTTCTTGTGGACAATATCAAATATCATAAGAAACAACAAATGAAATATTTTGTGAAGAACGTTTTTTATTGTTATCACAGTTATTTTACTGATTTTTTTTGTTGTTGAGATCTTTAAAGGTAGGATACATGCACATTATTTTTGATAAACCTTGAATAAATCCGCCTTTCTCTAAAGTATCCCATTGATATGCCTTGATAAATTTAACTGTGTTACTCTTTGATTAAACATAGATTGAACAATAAATTTGTTCAGTCTTGTCTAAAATATAACCATACACATTCATCATAATTGAACGTGTTACAAGAATAATGAGCTTGAGTAAGATCGTCGATTTTACATGCTTCACACTTTTCTTTCTTCGGTACTTGTAAAATAGGGTACACTTGTTCAGCATATATATTAATATGAAATTATTTTAACTGATTATTCAACTTTTTTCATTAATATTTAAGTAGCTGTCAAAATGAGAAATCTGTGCGCATAAGTTCTACCATTCTGAAATTTATAAAACAAAGAGAACCATATAACATGTCATATCAATACCACAATAATCAAATCCATATGTAAACAAAATAAAAAGGATATTGTTAACACATACAACACGAATTACACGATTCCTTTAAGGAAAAAATCTTGTTCAGTTATGCTGTGTACAGCAACACAAATGGTTGGGATCCACTGATTAAATTCCTTCAATTCTGTTAAGAAAAAGTAATACCTTCCTTGGTTGGATATAGTTTTCCTTTACCAAAGTCCTTGAAATGCCGAATATGAATATTCAAATTATTCTCATAAGTTGATAGAGTGATGTAATGGTCGTTCCCAATAGGATATGTATGAGATGAATAAGGTAATTATTCACGTTGTATAATAGTAGAGGAACCTAACTGAAGCTTTTTTCTATTTTACTGTTTCTTCTTCTCTGCTGGATTTGTTATTTTTGGTAATGTCAGCAACATTTCTTTTCTTTTCAATAGACTAAAACATAACATAGTATATAATCAGTAAATTACAGCAACATTATTTATCAATATAATAGATATGACTGAACAAACATCACTATGCCACAGAAACACAGAAATTAGATTTATAAGCAAAGAAATATATTTTACAATATACTTACATTTAAGGGCTGGTTAATCATTCTTTCTTCATGTAGTAGAATTTCATCAGTCTGATCATTAGTGATGAAAGGGACAGAGTATTTATATTTGAAAAGTGACCCAAATTTGACTGACCTTTAGACTGGTTGTTGTAAGCTAATATTAAAAATTATGATATGCCTGAACTTGTGACCGATTTCTAGCACTTTAATCTTAATTTATTGTAAATTAAGGTTGAAATACAAAACTTGCACTCTATTATTTATAAACAAAGTTTGTTCTTGTTATTGATTACACTGGACAACAAAACATTTGCCACTGGAGAAAACTCAAGGTAATTTTATGGCACTGATTTCAAAAATGTAGTCAGAATTCCTCTATCACCTCTAGATTTTGACTTATTGTAATACCTCAATATTTTATCAGCACTACGTGAAATATCATGCAATCAGATTAGTACAATAGCTTTATGTTGCAAAATTAAGCTTACTTGGACAGTTTAATGGGTAAAAGGCATACATTTTTGATAACTTCAAACATTGACTGTATTGTATTGGTGTAAAATTCCAAATATATTGTTCACATATGTTATTTTTTCGATATAATTGATGAAAATTGCACCACTTTTGCTTCATTACCATGCTCACCTGCTTCACCAAAGAGTTACGAAACCTTCACCTACACAGTTTACTAGAACATTCGACAATTTCATCAAATGAGCATAAAAGGTGCAGAGTCAGACACCTCAGTTGCCTCTCACTCATTCAGTTGGTCACTTTGACTTGCTCCATGCACAGTCAAAACAAAGTCTGATCTTCTTCCTTGCATCATACCCACGATATAATCAAAATCTGCAAAAATTTGTTTTTTTAAATCTTTTAAGCATCATTTCTAAACTTTAAGCTCTTTCATATTTTTTTAGAAAATCATTTGAAATGCTGGCTGCCTTCAGTTCAAGTAAAGTCCGAAAGAGCAAAAATCATCCAAACAGTTTCTGCTACATTTGTGTAAAATATGCTACAGCTTCACGAAGGAAAAGCATCATACACACAAGGTAAAGGTAGCTTACTGCCACTACTTTGGGTGTAAAATTAGTGATCAAGAAAAATATTGGGTTACACATGTGTGTTGTACAGTTTACACATCTAGCTTGACACAGTGTCAAATATGCAATATGCAGTTCTCATAACTTACTATTATTTTTACAAGACAAATGTTTCTGGATATTCTTGCAAAACTAAACAGCATATTAAATACCCAGACATTGCATTTGCAATAAAACCAGTACCTCATGAGGATGGTTTCCTATTGCCACATCCACTCACGAATTGGGAAACAGAAGAGTTATCCTGAGATGAATACAATAAATCATCTTCCTCAACGTAAACTGCCTCATCTGATCACACAAAAACAGATAATTATATAATTCGTGACTTGTCTCTATCAAAGCAGCATGTGGAACTTCTTGGCTCTCGTTCACAGCAATAGAATTTATTAACTCCAAGAATAAGAGTTTCAATTTACCAAAGTCGCCATCAAAATCTTGCTTTTCACAACAGTATGCAAGATAATTTGTGTTTCTGTACAAATGTTGATGCAATAATGGAAGAATCAAGTACTGAACATCCTCGGGAATTGAGACTTTTTATCGCCTCATCTAAACCTAGTCTGAAGGCTGAACTTTCGAAGGATGGGAATATTAAGCCATTGATTCCTGGAGCACATGATATGAACATGAAAGAAACTTATGAAAGCATGCAGATTATACTTGAGGCCATCAAATGTGATCACTATAGGTGGTACCTTTTTAGTGATCTAAAAGCTAGTGTACTCCTTCTAGGCCTGCGAAGTGAGTATAAAAATAAATATATAGTTAACCACATAGGCGACATCACTATCGAAATTAAAGAAAAGGTTAAACAATTGCTACTTTTTTATATTTTTATTTTAAGAGGATGACGTCTCGAGCTAGTGCTCTTCATCAGACCATACAGCTTACAACCTTGTTCGTACACTATACTAACAGACAAAAAGTGCTAACTCGAAACGTCATCCTGCAGAGTGAGTATACCAAACATTGTTGCTTTTGTGTCTGTAGGATAACCGAGGTGATTAACATCTTTCAAAAAGAATGAATGGTCAGTGATAGAGAATTATATGACAGGGAAATACAATATTCAGTATCAACCTTTAGTGAATCTTTAAAACGTGTTTTTGCCTCCACTTCATATTAAACTAGGACTTATGAAAAATTTTCTAAAAGGAAAGAACAAAGATGGTAATGGTTTAAGATATCTGTCTGACAAGTTTCCAAAACTCATTGAAGCAAAAACGAAAAGAGATAGCTTTCTTGGGCCACAGATACTGGGAAATGCTGATGGACGATGATTTTGAAGCAGTACTCAATTTATGAAAACATTAGATATGAAAAAAAACGTTAGTTTCAGTTAGCAAGAGACAATATCTCAATAAAGAAAAGAAAACAATAATTCTTTATGTTTTATTGATCAACTTATAAAGGTAAACATGAGATTTAAGTTAGGTCCTTTTCAGGATGTTACATATATATAATAATTATAGAAAGGAAAGTGTTTTGCATATAAAACTCAGGAAATGTAAAAACGTATGATTAAATATAAAAGCAAACACTATAATCAGCACGTTAAATCAAAAACACAATCAGCTGTCTCAATCAATATTTATGAAAACATTAGATATGATAAAAACTTTTCAGCAGTAACATTATCCTCCTATAGAAACGCATGTAATATATAAATGGAAAATTAAACACAAGTTGAGACAAGTTGAAATCTGTGTTATGTCTTATGGAAGTATAGAAACACCATCTACCTTTGAAAAACACACAGAATATGCCTAGAAAGACCATATAGAAACATTACCAGCTTTTGTAAAACATATGTAAGTGAAAAATATAAAGTAACATGTGTAAAATTAATTATTTTGTAAAGAACAGTGAAAATCATAGTTATATGAATAGCATATTTAAACCTTAAGGTCAAACTATTGATATTTAGAGATTTGAAAAGTTTAAGTCACAACTCTTTTAATATAATGTAAACATATTTCAAATACCTTGTTCAACATTTGTTTCTAGCTTGTACATTTAATCATCTAGTCAGCCCAGATGTTTTAAAGTTAGATAGACTAATTGGCCTTAGGCTGAACATGTTATAATGAGTCAGAATGAAATGTCTCCATGGTGTTAATGCGTGTAGTAGTCCTACGAATTATGGTAACATTGTCCTTAGTAGCATCATCCGCCTATAGTAACACTATTCACATATAGTAGCATCATCTGCCTATAGTAACACTATCCACATATAGTAGCACCATCCACCTTTGTAAAATGTATGTAAGAGAAAAACTATAAAGTTGATAAGATTAAAAGAACAGATGTGGCCCTAGCAACATGCTCTCTTTTGAGTAACACTGAAACTATGATGTCACGTGACATCTCTTAGCAACACTCTCTGATAGCAGACAACTTCTGTCGTCAAGTGATATGGCAGCATGACACTTTCCACCTCTCATGGCGACCTAGCAACACACCCTCTGATGTCATCGTCTCTGGTGTGTGGCACTATGACATCATCGTCTCTACCTTTTCCCCACTTTCAATTGCTTGGGTCGACACACGTGTCATGCAATGAAACAATCGGGGTAACAACTAACGCTAAAAAAAAGTCAAGTTATACTGTTTCATCACGATTTTACATTGTCACATGACTATTTGATTTGCATATTCGAAACAATTTTTTATATAATGTACTCAACTTTGTAACTTTAGACACATAAATCTGAATGTGTGGTCTGTTAAAGAATTATTTGGTCAGATTTTTTTGGCTGGAACGTTAACCACATATATTTTTTTTTCTTGCAACGATTTTCACCATTTCTAAATATTATCAGTTTGAATCTCCAACATCCTTACGGAATAGAAAAAAAACTAATTTTCCATGTGTTTATAGTATTAACGTATTTTAAGTTGATCTGACCAGCAAATTACATTTTGAAATTTCTATTTTTAGGTTATTTCAACTAATATGACTTTTTAAACCAAAGAAATAATTGTACTTTGTTCTTAAAATCACAATCAAAATAATTGGTTATTTATTGCCCAACATGAGAATTATTCCATGACATCTGCAAAATGTGGTTTGATGGTTCTTGCTATTATATTTAAAATACAAAGTTATTATGAGTCAGCTAGAGTTCGATCTTATAGTAATTATTTAACAGTCCCTGATATCTCTAATAAAACTGTGACCAAATTAATTTAATTTCTTTGTTCTTGGAAATATACGACAACTGCCTTTTAATCCTCCTTTCTTTGTGATTCAAGTTATTCCTGAGAATCTAACCTAGCGACTTTTTCCGACCAAATCGATATCTATCTCCAGCTAGTTTCCACCGGTTTTTCCATTGCTAGTTATTATTTCGAACTGGATGCACAAGTGATTCTTGCCGACACTGGTTTTCGTTATCATTATATGTTAATATAGATTTAGATTTACGACTTTTAAGTAGAAGAATAAAAAGATACACTACAACTGTTCTAAGTATCATATTATTTCTAGGGCTTAGTTGAAATCTACGGTTTGCAAATGTGAGAGATTTTATCTCCAACCAGGCCTTGTAGCATCTTAACAAAGGAGATTTCAGCTTATATTTTGTATTTTTGATATGACAGCGAGCCTGTAAATAGGTATATTGTGTTACATCATGACATCTACAGCGTAATTTGGACAGTTTTGACCTGGATTCGTCACTCTGTTCACTCATTTTTAGTTCCAGGAAACGAGATAGAAACAAACACAAACTATTGTAATTATTTCATTTATTCGTGTTCGAATTGCTTCGTTACATTAACGAACAAAAGATATAAGGCAAAATCATGTCATTCGTCATGTTTCAGGTTGCTGAGTAACAACAAGAAACAACAGAAACAGGGCAATCTATGAAACCTTCTAATAATTCTGTTTCTCCGTTTTCGGTTACAGGTAACATTAACGAACAGAAAGAAAACAAATAATACAGTCTTGCCTTCACATAATTTTTTCCTGTTTCAGGTTACTAGGTAATAGCAACAAACAACAGAAAGAAGTCAAACACTGAAGTTTCGTAATCTTATCACCAATATATAGTAGTTGGGTAATATATCAATCATGACCCAATAAATTTTCATATGCAATGTAAATCTTAGCTGCCCTAAGAGACAGAATGAAAACCATAATATATATAGTATTGTAAACACACAGATGAATATGGTACTTGCAGTCCTTTTTGATTGTAAGTCCACGTTTGATAGTTCTTCTTGATTATTTTTCTTATGCTGTGATTATGTGGAGGTAGTCCTAATGGATCAAAATATTCTCCTTTTTCATTTCGACCAAAGTAAATACAGACCAAGCAGCTACCAGTTTTATGACTTGGATCCAGGTTGATGATGTAGATCTGGTGCAAGATCAAAGGCAAAGAGTGTGCATCCTTCCGAGCATTCGTCATACCCTATATCAATTCCTTGATCTTGAAATAATATTTCATAGCTTCGTGCATACAGCTCAGTTTCAAAATCTGGCTGTAAAGGTCGAGTGGGAATATGTTTTCCATCAACGTTGATTGCCACGAACTTTATACTGTAATGTTTGAAATTGTATGGATTTTTCTTCATAGATCCATTAAAAGTGTCATTATCAACACATCCTATAACAAGACGTGTAGATATTTGACCTTGAAAAGCATTATCAATAGATGCTTGTACGTTTCCCTGGGGAATTGAAAACAATTTACACATTACATATTTCAAAGGATATTTAGCTGCACCTTTCTGAAATGCTTTAGCATGTGACAGAACGACTGTCGGGCTGATCTTGACTTTTGTAGCATAGATGGAAACGTGTTGTAGTAAAACTTTGACATAATACAAAACGAATCTTTACTTTGTATGAGACGGTAATTCATACTTACACCATTAGGCAAGAACTTGTTCTGTAAAAATATATCCGAATGTAAACGACCAATCATGTCGACTGTTTGACTACCACGTGTATCTATGTGTCGATCTTTGATTTCGTCGTTTTCGCCATCATTAAAATCTAGATAATCAAAATTGCTTGCTGTGTCTTTTATCCATATGGATAATGTCCAATGACTTCTCTTAGTTTCACTATTATAACTTAGTAAAGTTTCTATGTAGGCCTTACATGCATAAAGGATGTAAGACGAAGAAATGAGTTTATCAATAAGTTGTACATCTACTTGAGAAAACAGAGAATGAAGTAACAAGTTTACAGGTGCAGAAGTATCTTCATCCTTTTGTATATCAGTACCATCAGGCTTGACAATATTTGCCTTTACATGAAGATATGATTGGGCTACTGATCCCAATATAGAAGATTCTATAGATCCTCTGTCAGTCACTGAAGATAAAGGATAATATTCAGTCCACTGACCTTCCTCAATCACTATTTGTGTGGGAGGGAGAGAACATAAGTCTAGCTCATACTTTGTACACTGACAGGACTTTTTATGTTGTAGGAGAGTCATGATTACTTGTCGAAAAAGTCTAGAGTCGATGTTCTTCATCAATTAACTTTAGATATTCTGAACACTGGAGTTTCTGTTTCTTCTTTTTATTATGTAGAACTTCTCCAGCCAGATTCTGGGTTCCTTGTATTTCTAGCTTTTACAAAAGGTTTTCCTCGTATGACATCTGTTGTTAAATTTATAGCTGATTTAATTGACTGTTTTCCTAAAGCTAATTCCCCTTTTTTCAGAAAATTATGGCTGAATAAAATAGCTTGCTTAAAACATCTCCCAAACTGTGACCTTGGCGCCATTGACTACCAGCAAAATATGGTAATCCATTTCCCACCTGGTAATCGTAATATGTGTCATAAACTCACTGATCGTTATTGTAAGGTACTTTCATGACGACGACAGAAGTGAAGTGTAATGATGACTCTCCCATGTTCAAGTGGTATACGGTGACCCATGTCTTCCTTTATATCTATTTCAATTGTCTGAAATCTCTTTTTAAATACAGATCTGTAATGAGGTTTCGTAAACGTTTCAGTGATCGTGTCTCCATTAACGATTCTTAAGTGGCATATGTGCGTCTCCGACAATACCAGGTTCCACAATATCTGAGAAAACAAAAAGTGAATAAAATCCTTCATATACATTGATAGTACTTTTGAGCTATAGTGGGTTCTCATATTATATGATTATTCTAAAATCCTAGTATTACAAATAGTACATGATCAAATAATACAGAGTGTCTTTCTTTCTTATTGACACTTACAATTCTGGTGAATGAATCGTAATCAAATACAGGATATGTGTCAGATTCTAAGCTAACTCATCTAATCTGTTTAGTATTCTAATTAAATCTTCAGGTTCTTTGTAATGACCAGGTCTAATATAAATGATTTTATTGTGATCATCAGAGGTAGGTAATAAGCTGATCCAGCTTGTACCATCAGGTACATTATGCCAACTTTGTGTATACTGTAGTTCTGCCAAGGCAACTTCCCACGATCCTTCATGGTTGATAGACCTCGGAAGATGAGTGATATAGTTTGTCAGAGTATTATCAGCAAAATAATTCTTAGAACTGTTTCCAGGTAACGTCACATACAATTGATCCATGTTGAATAATGAAAAACAGAGTTAGACATTTTAAGACGGCAGACGATACAGATCTGTTTGAGGAATCCGACTATTAAATTTATCAGGATATCCTTTCCATTTTACAAAATTTACCACTTCCACGCTGACGTAATATTTCTTCAACAGCATAGACCTCATCAAGCGACTTTATAACTCTTTGTAGTTCCGATTCGTAAAATGTCCCATTTAATTTTTATCCGAGATAGTCTTGCAGTTTATACACTGGTGAATTTCTCTCTATTATCTGGTAAATCGTAAGTATTTTGTCTGTCCATTCAGGCATATAACCTTTCTTAAACTGATGCTTCAGTTTACTAATACGTACTTGGCACCTACATTGAACGGAAATTTTACTTTAGTGGATGGTTTGTAAAGTGTTTTCTACATCACAGACTGATTAGTGATTGACATCTACTGGTCTGATTTTAATGCTGAGATGATACAATGATTATAGACACTGACCAGATCTATCAATACAGTGATATATTTATATGTTCCACGATGAGTAAAGTAGTGCCACATTACAGTTTTAAGAATGTGATTAAATCTTTCTACACTAGGTGCTTTTGTTTCGTTATGTGTAGAAAAGAAATGAATGCCTCGTTCCTTGAGATATCGTTGAAAGAGACGATTAGTAAACTCTGTCTCAGCATCGGTTTGAAGTTTACAAGGTTTTCGACCCTGTTTTAAAATTTGTTTGGAAGATTTTACAAGTGTTGTACCTTTCTTATCTTTGAGTGGGCCAACCCATGCATATTTAGAAAACACGTTGATACACGTGAGTAAAAACTTAAACTGATTGTTATACTGACTTAAAGAGGTCCACCAAATCAGCCTGCCATTGTTCGTCGATCTCTAAAACGGTAACTCAATTTCTCGAAATTTATTAACTGATTAACTTTGGGGCATCCAAACAATTCCAGATTGTAACAAGTAATTTTCAACAGACTTGTCAATATCTCGGATTTCACTCTCTCCCCCTTTGTATAAAAGTTGTAAAATTCTCTCTCAACAGTTCTTTCTCACAGGTAAGTATAGTCGATATTACCAAAATACTGTTACGACAGCGGAAGTCACGTGACCCTGGTAACACGTCATGAGATTCTCGAAGGATCTTGACTTTTCCTGGCAGCTCTAGTCTTTTCTAGGCGCCCTCTTTTATTGTATATAAACCCGGCAAATAAAGCGGAGATAGAAAGCAGATAGAGAGATATAGAGACAGATAACTGAATCAAGCGAGCCGTAGTGACCGTAAGTGAAGTGCGTGAATCATTGTGAATTATAGCGTGTGTTGAAGTTAAAGTGACTGTGGAAATTCTGTGTATTGCAAAGTTGTATTGAGAAAGAATAAACTAGTTTTATTTAAGAAAGGACTTGTGTCGCTAAAGTTCCTCGGGAAGAATTTATATCGGAAATTAACAAACAACCAGAGACGTAACAATACTATGAATGTGCCGTGTCACCCAGTTACATTGAGGACGATCAGCATCTGATATTTACTTGAAAACAGTTGTTTAAACAAAAACATGTTTATATATCCAGTGACTAAACATTTAAATGCAAGTTCCTTAATTACATATGGCTTATCCTTCAGATAAAACCCTTCTACTTCTACTACAGTTGCTGTCATGTTAATAAATGGATATATATTCAGTTAAACAATATGTTTAACTTACTTTGGTACGTACACTATAACTTTATCTTCAGGAAAAAGTCCGGTCCACAGACGGTTCTGTTAAAGCGTTTGAGGTTTCAAGTCAGTGAGTAAGTAACGATATGGTTGTCTCGTTGCAGCTTGACAAGCTTCTTCAAAATATTTGATACCCAATGGAAACATTTGTCTTGCTAAAACATTCAACTGAGATTTGTCACTGACATTTTTGAACAGAATATTATATTGAGAATTTAAACTAATATTACACATTTCTCTACCCTGATGAAATAGCTTCTGTACAATATAAAGCACTGATAAATTCAAATGGTGACTTCCAGGTGTAAAAAGTTGAGACACTTGTTTATTTTCTCCACTTTCACTCGTAAGATCTCAATGATAAAAAGATTTGGCTTATCACACTGTAAATAATCATGAAAATATTCAGGTAAGCCTTCGACAAATTTTATGCTGGGAATGTTTTGCATTATTTTTGTATACAATGGTTGAAATTCACCATAAAACCATACAATGATTTCAGGAATAGGATAAATCACTTCACGATGATACATTATAACTTAACTTACAAACTGTGATTCACCACTTCCTGTCGGACCTGACACTAAACAATGATGATACATTAAAACTTTACTTACAAACTGTGATTCACCACTTCCTGTCGGACCTGACACTAAACACGTAAAAGGGTGTAGTAGACGGTTATCTATCTTGAACTCTAATGAGAAAAAATTTTAATGTAACTCACCTTATATAGATCATGTTTGAGCACATTTAGGAACCACCCCCAACAACAGTCTGGAAGGGTGTGTCGTTTGGTGTAAACTGAATGATAATTCTTCTTTTCTTCTTTGTTGTAAATGGTCTGCATTTTAAAACTTCTGCAAATCTTCTTATTGTTAATCACAGTTATAGGAGACTGAAAAGGACTGAATATATCAGTTACCATACATTTTATTGATGAAAAATTTATTTTTTCACTGTTGATAAAATTAAGGGTAAACCCTTTGCTCTTACAGCATAATTTTTGATCGTTGTATAAATAACCGTAGTTGTTTGGACCACCACTGGCCCACAATGTTATATACTGTCTATCCAGCTCGTCTGTAAACTCTCCAAGATAATCTCCTAGAGGTGGATCATTAGATTTGTCTGAAATGTAGACAATACTGTCTGTATTATAATACAAAATAGACGAACCTAACAGAAGTTACGTAAGTCAGATATGATTTGTCCTCAGACATACCCCAACGATGCCAGAAAGAGTTAAGACAAAGTTTTGCAAGTGACCTTCTACTGGATTAAATTCTATGTTTTCAGGGGTCAGTTGCACTCCTTCCTTTTCAGCATACTGTTCAATACATTCCTGTTTTGCATCTGATGTAGCACAGTAAGAGGGCCATCCTAAACTTCCCTGTTTTATTTTTAGTAATGTGTCTATATAATTTTTAACAGTTGTATGGATCTTTCAGGGAAATGGTAAATTTCATAAATCTGTATTATCTTATAGTTACATTCGACTGCTTTCTCACCTCCTCGGTAACCCATGTGCTGATAAAAGCTCTCTCATCATCGAAATTATTACATGATGGTGATATTCTTAAATCGTCACACGTTTTACAGAGGGAAGTCAATTTATCGTTACTTCTCAGAGGTAATACAGGATGATAAAGTTTCCTCAGGGCTAAAACTTTACATTTAATGAAATCAAAATATTTATTTAAAGTAAAAAAGTAGTCGTTATAATTGTTGGATGTCAAACAGGATATTCACAATATTTATTAGTCCATGGATATAGAGATGTGAAATCCAGATACTTGATTTTTCTCATTCTTTTATATCGTATAAAAGTCTTGTAGCATTAACTCTTCCTCCATAGAAGGAGTCTCGTACACCTAGGCAAGGAACTACTGTGTGGTCCCTAAGAAAATTCATTAAACCAGTGTCATTAGTTCTCAATTTCTTGAATTCATGCTCCCATATTATTACGACTTTGTATCCTAGACCTTCCAGTTATTTTTGTTTTTCAAGAGTACGATTTCTTATAAACCACGTGGGTGTATTTAAAACTATATTCTTTGTGTCAGAATCCTAACATTTATGAAACCCATGATAATAACAACCGTACAACTCATAGATGGTGTTTTGTTCCATACAAAAACCGCCTACCCTATAATTCAGGATTTGTTTCTCACCACCATTAAGTGCATGTTCAATCTTTACCCCATCAGATTTTTGCATATTGCCTAACCATTGAATACTTACTTGACTGTAGTTGTTGGTCGTATAATATTCATGGTTAGGTATTAGAGCTATTGACTATAGTGGTATAAACTTACTTCTGTAAACAGACATGCACACAGTAGCAATCGTCGTATACCTAAATGGGTCTACATCACAGATTGCAAGAATCTCATCCCTGAACTGGAGACAGAACCATTGAAGTATATCTACACCTGTTCAGCAGTATCTAAAGAAACATAAACAATTATAAATATAACATTCAACAACAACGAAACACAATTAATAAGAATCAATATTGATAGTTTTTATTTTTTCAACAAAACATTTTTATACAAACAACAAAACAAAATTAACAATGATAGTTTTTTCTTACCTGTACATCTCATCTTAGAAATCACATATGTACTCATTTTCTCGTCGCTGACAGTGCCAATCCAGAAACTTTTGTCTTAAGGGTGCTGACATTGTGTCAAGAAAGTAAAAATTGGCATCTGGGATAGGTCCTCGACATTCCCGATTTGACTTGATGTTGAAAAGATGAGGGAAATATCATTTCTGCAGTTCTTCTGATCGTAATGTTTTGGAAACAATGACAAAGACATGGGTATAAAATTGTAGCTGTCAGTTATCTTTATTCCGAGACTTTTGATGGTCATTATCATGATTTTTCTGCCGTTTACAATAATCTCAGGTTTTATCCCTTGATGACTAAGATAATTCAAAATAAAGTGACCATCAAAACCTTTCATATTATGTGCTATAGCTGTATATTTCTTATGTTCTTTTGAAAATAAGAATTTACAGAATTTGTCACATGAATTATATCTTTTGAAAACGTTTTCCTTACCATTAAAATCATCGACCACACAGTAGTTTACGTGATGAATCCCTGTTTCTTGATTTGTTTCAAAATCAAAAAATTAAAATTTATTTGGCGGATCTTTGACATCTTTGTCTTGTAAAAACATAAATGGTTGTTTAAGACATATGATTTACATCCTTCACAAATGTATTCGCCACAATGATGAAATTTAGGATTACATTTCTTTCTGTAAATAATGACAAAACAATTCTTGCACTAGTAAAATTTATCACACGAAGATTTCGTTTCTCTACCATTCATTGATTTATGTCGATTGTAACAGATTCTACAGATTTACAAAATCTATTACAATCGGAACAGACAACAGATTGACTTTTGAGACATTCATTACTATAATAAACGTTACAGTACTCTGAACAATAATGTTCATTTAACTCTCTAAATATGAGCTCGGTCAATTTGACCCACCACGTGACCTTTTTGTACTCGTTTAAAGTCTTTGTACACTTAATATTTATAACTCTCAATATAGTGCGTATATCTTCACGAAATTTGGCAGTCTTTCAGTTAATATTACAAGTCTTTCACATACAAATAAATCATATTTCTTAGTTGTTACATATTAGAATTTCAAATAGTCTGAAATTGAGTTAACTTGTAATTTAGATTTAGTAGTTAAATTGTACTTTAGATTTAGCAGTTAAATAAAAGCCGATATATAGTCAGTTTATGATATTTGCCAACAAGATTGATACACACAGTTTTCTTTTTTTAAACACAAATACGTGTTAATATACACACAACAATATAAATTACAATAACAGTTATTACAAATAGTTATTACGAA
>NW_013667600.1:90300-132241 GCF_000517525.1 Limulus polyphemus
ATATATTTTAAAAAATCTTAAAGCCAGCCCTTATCATTCATATACTTATCAAGCTTTTTCTTAAACTCGCTTAAATTTACTGCCACAACAACATCTGAAGACAACCCATTCCAAAGGCCAACCACCCTGTTAGAAAAATAAAACTGTCTTAGCTGAAGATGACTCTGCCAAAATTTATATTTGTGTCCCCTAGTTCTACTATTCTCACTGTTAAATATGAAAAAGATGATGCATCAACACTATCAATTCCCTTTACAATTTTAAATATCTCAATCAGATATCCCCTAACTCTTCTTTTTTCAAGAGAAAACAATTTGAGAGATTTCAGCCTCTCCTTGTATGACAACTCTTACATCCCAGCCATCATCCTAGTAACCCTTCTCTGAACCCTTTACAATAATTCAATGTCCTCCCTAAGGTAAGGAGCCCAAGACAGAACACAATATTCCAAATGTAGCCTAGCCAGTGACCAGCGCAATGAAAGTATAACCTCTTTAGACTTGTATTCAATATTTTCTGTAGATAGAACCTAAAATTCTATTTGCCCTACCACTAGTAACAGCACTGTTTGGGTAACTTAAGAGACTGATCAATCATTACATCAAGATCCCTTTCTTTTATGACACTGTTAAGGTTATTCCCATTTACGTTATACGTATAATTCAAATTATTATAACTCGCATGCATTTATTATAATTAAAACCAATTTGCCACATGTCTGCCCAACTCGCTAAATGATCTAAATCCTTTTGTAAATCAGCAGCACCCTCTTCACAGCTAGCAACACCCGAGTCCTTAATATCACCCACAAATTTAAGTAATTTATTGACCATTCCTTCTTCTATGTCATTGATGTAAATTAAAAAGAGCAAAGACCTAATACTGAGCTCTGAGGTACCCCACTTGTGACATTAATCCAGTTTGACTGAACTCCATTTGTAACAACCCTCTGCTTTCTTCCATCCAGCCACTCTTCTATACAATTTGCTAAGTTATCCCCCACACATATAAAGATAATTTTTTTACAAGCCTTTTATGTGGAACCTTGTTAAATGCTTTCTGAAAATCCAGATACACCAAATCTACACTCTTACCCTCATCTATATAAGCAGTAATCTTTTCAAAGAATGTCAAAAGTTTTGTACGGCAAGATTTTCCCTTAGTGATACCATTTTGACTATCTAGTAAAATTCTAAATTTTGTTAAATGACTTTGTAAAACATTTTTTATCTTTTTTTTTAAAAAGGCTAAGATTAAATTAATCTGCTACACTTTATAATCTCTAATATCTTCCAAGAGGTTTTAAGCCATCTCATCAGAACGGGACAAGCAGTTTGTAAATAACAAAACAAGAAAAAACATTATTCTCTTATCAGTGGATATTTTAATAATGGTTTGGATTCTAAAATCAATAAATATTTTAATTGTGGTGTTAGGAATTTGAAAAGCTTGTTTCGGAGTGGGATATGAGAAAAGTCTGAATCCCAAACATTGGTGAAAAAGGAAGTCAACACCTTGTGTATGAATTTAATGTTGGAGATGTTTAATGTTTTGATTGTTTAGTTTTGAAACTTGATTTATTACTAAGATGATTTGGGTAAGCCTTAAGTTATGATATGATAATCATAAGCCAAGATGAACAACAGGATCATCCCTGTTTGAACAGATTTGAATGCGTGTACTGTTGGTTGTGTTTAATGTTGAAGATGTTTACTGTTGGTTGTGTTTAACGTTGAAGACGTTTACTGTTGGTTGTATTTAATGATTAATTATAGAACTTATTTATTATTGTATTAGTTTACTGTGGAATTACTTGTACACGAGGATAATGCAAATCACGTTATTAATTAGCTCAGAGAACGTTTATCATATGTAAAAATTAAGTATATATTCTTTACTTCAGGTCTTGCCGTTAAATGCTACCTGTGCAGCTGGAGTCCTAACGACCAGAACAACCAAACCGATTCCTGTACCGAGGAAAACTTTAATCCTAATGCTGTCTACAGTGTCGAGTGCAGCCATGGTTGTGAGGCTTTTTTTCAGTGGGACTCTAACGGTGAGTTTTAGCATACCGTCGGTTTACGTGCGTTTCACAGTTCAACTTGTTTTTAAAATTTCGTTAATGTAGATGAGAAAGAAGAGATCCTGGTAATTATAATGAATATAAATTTAAAATTGTTTAAATTGGTAATAGTTAATTTATATACAGCATTAGAAATAATGATGGAAACGATGAGAAAAATAGTATAAAAGGGAAATGTCATCCCTTTATCGTGTGAAAATGAAATGCACTAGAGTATAGTCACGTGCTCATATCTTACACTGTAGTTGGTTGTCATCCAACAAATCAGAAAGTGCTACATCAGTATAAAGTATATAAAAGTACAGACAGTAATACTATGCCTAATAGGAGTAGTGTAAATCCAGTCATGGCTCCTAGGGCTGGAATACTTCGTGACAAGCTTGTAGAATTCAGATTTTTGGCTGGTCAAACAAACTCCTTACGCAATATTACAGCAAGTTCGGTAAGACTCTGAAGAGGGTACGTGACACAATTATTGTTAATAATAACAATGGTCAAGGTAGAAAATCTAAACTCTCCAAAAGTGATATGATCTTTAGAAGGTAGATGACTCTCGAGTACAGATCTTTCCAACGACTTTGCTGCAAATATAGATGTAAATGTTACCTCAAGAATAATAAGATACACATCAGCACAAAATGGTCCTAATGGATTTATAGTTGCTCTAAAACAAATGCTGAGAACAGGTAACGAAATCAAAAGATTGAAACTGGCATCGGACCACAAACATTGGAACAGACAAAGCTGGAGACATGTACTCTTCACACATGAACCCAAATTCAAATTGTCCAGAAAATCAACGTAATTTTCTTCAATGGCAGAGAAAAGACAATATCTCAATATACAAGATATATAGTGTGGTATGGGGGTGGTCAATATAACTTTGGGGCAGAATCTTGGCGAATGATGTTGGTGATCTACATAAAATTGATGGCACCTTGACTGCTGAAAGGTACAGCAGTTTCTGATTCAATGTGTCTTTCCCTTAGGGAGAGAGATGCAACTTCCAGCAAAACGATGATCCCAAGCATACAACAAATGTGGAGAAACAATATTTTAATTGCAAAGAGGCTGATGGAACACTCACAACTATGGATTGGCATGCAAAAAGTCCCAATATGAACACTATTGTCACTGTAGGAGCGTACTTTAAAATTGAGAAGGTCAGAAGTCACCGAAACAATGTCTGTATTGTGGGGAGTAATACAGTTCGTTTGAAACAATATTCCGTAATTTTACTTTGACAAGCTGTATGGCAGCATGAAAACAAGGTGTAATGCAAAGTGTGAAACAAACGGCTCACATGATTTTTCTGTACATTGCATTTTAATTTCACGTATCGACCCACTACAATGACGACATACATTTTCTTTCCGTGTCCCGTGAAGCTAGCCTCCCTCGTACCATGTTTTTTCTGTTTCAAAATTGTTTACATAAATCGTTGTTCATTCGTGTCATTTCTCGTTTATAATCCATTGTAGTACCATCATCTCTATGTTCGTGCATAATTTCGTTTAAAAACCACTGGATGTTATAACATCTGTTCATATGTATATACATTGACTTTACATTAGTTGTTTTTAAAATACAGAACTGGTTGATCATCTTCCTTCATCAGCATGTATATTTTTGTTTAACAGCTTTTAAGTATATTATAATTTGGGGCATTGATTATTTTTCCTCCATAAGGCGTGTCTCTTGAAAAAACAATGGTGGTTGAGGCAGTACAGGCTGTTTTCCGTCGCCACCATAAGTCAAAATAAACAACATGATCATCCTATTTCAATAGGAATTAGATCTCGCTGTCAGAGGATCCTTATGCAGGTGATCTGATGAAGACTTCTGCTGATAAGTATCCTAATGAAGTATTCTACTAAAATGATTAGATAAAATCCTTTACCATCTGCCCAAAAATTTGATCAGTTCTTGTTTGAATACAATATTACAAAGACATATTACATTCCACCATAAGAGAGGAAAGTTTGTGTTTTATTTCTGGTACCCCCAGTTACTCAAAAAGAAAGAAAATCGTGTGACAGTGATGTTACCGATTTCAGAACATCATTATCCACAAAAGTCCAGACAAAATTATTTAATATTTCGTTAAAAAACTCTGAATAACGTACATATAATTCCTAGGGGATGGCTAAATACCTGGACTTTTACCCGAAACAAGACTTAATAATAATGACAAGTTCACAGCAACTTTATGAGGAGTAAACCAGTCCAGGCAGAAGGTTTTCAAACAACAAGCTACAGGGCCTCAACGTAAATATCAAGATACATATCAGCAGGCCACACGTCATCAACGTAAAGTAGATAAAAAATATCAGCAGATTACAGGGTTTCAACGTACAGTAGATCAAAAATATCAGCAGATTACAGGGTTTCAACGTAAAGTAGATCAAAAATATCAGCAGATTACAGGGTTTCAACGTAAAGTAGATCTACTGATTCTCATCCGACTACAGGACTTTAACACAAAGCAGTTCTAATACTAAATGATAAAAACCCTATAACCTGAGTGCTTTCGAAAGGTGGACATTTCTTCTTCAGGGGCAAACTGCAGTTCTAATAGTACTCAACGGAATGCAAACCTTTAACGTAAAGCAGGTCTAATCAACAGCTAACTACAGACCTTTGGCGTAAAGCAGATCTAATCAACAGCTAACTATAGACCTTTAGCGTAAAGCAGATTTAATCAACAGCTAACTATAGACCTTTAGCGTAAAGCAGGTCTAATCAACAGCTAACTATAGACTTTTAGCGTAAAGCAGATCTAATCAACAGCGAACTACAAGGCCTCAACGTATAGCAGACCTAATCAACAGCTAACTACAAGGCCTCAACGTATAGCAGACCTAATCAACAGCTAACTACAAGGCCTCAACGTATAGCAGACCTAATCAACAGTTAACTACAAGGCTTTAACATAAAGCAGACCTAATCAACAGCTAACTACAGGCCTCAACGTAACAAAATAGCTACGAAATTATCTATAAGAACGGGTTTGATGTTAGCGTGTTTTTGAGTTGTTATATGTTACTTGAATTTTATATCAATCCAAAGTTTGGCATTTTCATATTCTATTTGCCAAGAATACTCGAATAATATTTCATATTATACCGAAACGCTATAGTGAACAGCTTCAAATTGTTATACGCCAAGAAACACGTTTTCTTTCAACAGACACGCATGAAACGTTTGGGGAGTAAGTTTCGACATAATTTTATTCAAGTAATTTTGATGTCGAGAGAGGTTAGCATATACTTGTACTAACAGTGAACAGTTAGAGAAGAAAACTACTAGTTCCGTTCCTACAACATGTACAGACGATTATAATATCTAGAGACTACGATTATAATATCTACAGATTTAAAGCTCTTAAATACGACAATTGTTTCGCTAATAAGCATTGTTTAAGAATTGTAGTCTCGCTTCTGGGCAAAAGTATTTGATAATAATCGTGATGATTCTAAATAAACATTTTGCATAATAAGAATAGATATGAATCACCTTGAACAAGGCCGGGGTCACGCTTACGCGTTGTATTACGTCATAGTTTTTGAATAGATTACGTCATGTTTGTGCATTAAGTCATGAGGGCGTGAGCGGGTCGAAGCCACCTATCAATTAAAATCGGTGTAATCTCGCCCAGTAGTACTTACTATTCAATCCAATATGCCCACCTGCTGGATGAGCGGAAAGTCTGATGGTTCGTAACGCGAAAAGTCGTGTTTTGATACCAGCTGTGGGCGAAGCACAGATAGCCATTGTGTAGTTTTGTGCTTAACAGCAAACAAATAAAATAATAAATTCAGTGATACGGAATAAAATCGGTAATAATAGTAACTTTCATATGAACGCATATTTACATTGCAACTTAAGTATTTAATAATTATGTCTTTGTATATTTACATTGCAACTTAAGTATTCAATAATTATGTCTTTGTATATTTCAATATCATTTAATGGAATTCAAAAATCGTTAATGTTTCAATAAACGTGGGAACAAAATACACCTTTATCTTCTTTGAAGTTAAATTAAGTTTCTTTTATAAGACATGAGATTGGGTAGTAATACCGTGTTTATTTTCGTGTCGACGAACAAAGAATAAGCACTTTATTGAAAATGTTACATTTGTAATCTGCAGAAACTTCCATATTTCATAGACAATGGTTTTATGAATCTGTCTGCAACTACTTCACATGCCACAAATAATAGTTCTGTGAATCTGCCTGCAACTAACCCAAATGCCATAAACAATAGTTCTGTGAATCTGCCTGCAACTAACCCAAATGCCATAAACAATAGTTCTGTGGATCTGCCTGCAACTTCTTCAAATACCTCAAACAGCAATCATGTTAATCTACCTACAACTGCTTCAAATGTTACACACAGCGGTTCTATGGATCTGCTTGCAACTGTTTATATTATTTTGTTGTTGTTGTTGTTACTACAATTTATTGAATAAGTTTCTGTAACTATTTCATTTTTTCAGGAGTTTTGGAGCATTCAAGACGAAATTGTATGCAAAATGGAGTCGAAGAAAGAAATTCGTGTGTGAACGAAACCAAACCAGCGTGGACCATGTACCGCTGCACTTGCGACACTGATTTTTGCAACACTGCAGCAGCAAGACATCCGTCAACAGTATTTTATGCTTTCGTCATTGTAATCTTTTGGAGAGTTATTACCATTTAATTATTCATCACAGCCAGTCGCTTTGGATATTGGCATGGTCCGAGTAACTACTGCTAACCTATAATTTTCAAACGCTGGCGTTATTGACCAATATGACATCTGGTGTACTGATTCCATCTGTCGTGTAACATGTTTGCTGTCTTTTAGATAACAAGTCATATTTTACATAATATTGAACAAAAGAAAATCTGCCATTTCTAACTTTTCTACTAGTCTCGTTTTTGCGCGATTGAAAGTATTTTATAACAATTAATTAACCATTTAGCACTATTGGACAGATGACGCTAGTGCTGTAAAAGCAATCTATATATTGCCTTACCTAAAGTTGAATTAATAATATTAATATACGTGTCTAAGTATTGACGCTTTTTTGCTTTATATAACGAGCTGTGTGATAAGCCTAATTCAAGTTTTCAACTGTGGCCTTTAAAAAAAAAAATAACACGGTGAAGTACACATATTAAAACGGTTAGAAATTTGGCATTTATATAACCTAAAAATAACGGGCTATTATTTGTTTGACTATTAAAATACATATTTATTAGGTATAATACTATGAAAAATTAGTTCTTTTTTTTGCACTTTCATTCAGGAATTAATGGCTGCTTTCTGGAAACAACTTACAAAAATATTTCGAAGAGCATTAGAGTTTACTCAAATGACAGTCGGTGGTTATTGTTAATAAATATATCTGTGATAATTTCAGACCTTAAAAGAAAACCATATGGTATGAGAAACAAATTACTTTCATTGTGTTTATAGTATATAAGGTGTTATATTTATAAACACACATTAAAATATAATTTGGTCGTCACGTTCACGGTTGCTATTTTAGAAAAACTGGTCTCTAAATAGGTTTGTTTAATAAGTATATTTGCTTGTTTACGTAATTTATTATTATCGTAATTGCCGTGGGGCCTTTTTATTTGTTTATAAATACATTTAATTTTTGTATTTGTTAAATAATTAAATATCCTTGGAATAGTTACGGAACTATATAAAAAATAATAATAACAATTCAAAGCTTTTCATTTCTCATTAATCAAATTTGAATTTTTGAAACCACATGAGGCTGGTGTCTTTGATTCATAGAATCCACTTATCTTGTGCTCTGGTATATATTTGGTATTCTGTCGGGAGTATCAACACAGTCTTCCAGCGTGTGTTGTTCAGTGTTTGAACTGACATTACAGATCCAATACTACCTGTGAAGATGTAGTTATTCTTCATACTATTATTACGTATTTTTGAATATGAAATAAGGAATTAAGATTTAATTACTGTCTTCAGTTAAACTTGAGAATGGTCGTTGTTGTTGTTTTCTTTGTTTTAGCAGTATTTTCTCATTTTTCACGCGGGCATGGTACATTCACTGCGTTGAGGGGTATCGATGTATAATGTTAGAGGGTAGGCATCCAGTTGTAAAACGTCTTGAATATGGTTACATTCCAAATTTAATTTGCCATAAGCTAGCAGAATTTAAACGTTTTGTGAACTAACGTTCGTTTGAAATCTTCTGAATTAAAGCCTTCTCACTTGAACTAAAAAAAATAATTTTGAATATATTTCTGTTACCTTTATGCTCAGTGCCAATATGTTACTATTTCGATTGTTCAAGAAATAACTTACCACGTTCTTTTTCCTTTAAAAAGAACGCATATATCGCTTATATATGTACATGTTTATAATAAACTTATTTAGATCTTTTCCAACATTAGTTTAATCACTGTTTCTCTAGTAACAACAATAACAAATTTTCAAGAGTACAGGTTAACACTGACTCCATATCTATACCATTTATTATATTATACGCTTAGATTTTTCAAGTTAAAAGCAGGACAGTCAGAAGGGGGAGCCACTTCACCCCCTTTGTTCCAATGAAGATCCCCACGGTATTAAAAGTTTTATGAATAGATGAAAAAACCGTTCGACTCTATATAATAAAAATCACCCCGTCAACAGCAAAATTCGATTTAGTAGAAACTACATAATATTACCGATGAATGAGCTCCCTCTACCTAAAAATTCGATGTAAAAAATGAATTAAAATAAATTAATAATAGTCAGGGCCGGGACTTCTAATGATAGACAAGGGTCCCTTTAATAACAGACAGGGAAGGGACCCTATACACTGAGTGGCAGAATCCAAACACTCATTTAAAATGAAAAAATAACAGTAAACGTTTTATAAGCATAAAAATGTATACTACCACGATGAGGCACATGCCTTGTCATTTTTTGGCAATGGTCTTCTTCGTATCCCAAGATATTAAATCTACAAAGGGTCCCCATAATAGTAAATGAACAAGAAGAGCCTGATAGTAAATCGACAGAGACCCAGTTAGTAAATGGACAAGAGGGCCCCTTGCTAGTAAATGGACAGGAGAAGACCCGGTTAGTAAATGGGCAAGAAAATCCCCTGATAGTAAATCGACAGAGACCCAGTTAGTAAATGGACAAGAGGGACCCTTGCTAGTAAATGGACAGGAGAAGACCCGGTTAGTAAATGGGCAAGAAAATCCCCTGATAGTAAATGGACAGAAGACCCAGTTAATAAATCTAAAATAGGGCTTCTTGATTCTAAATGGACACAAGAATAGTCCCTGATAGAAATCATAAAATATATTTAATTGTAACGTGTTTATATACTTGTTTGATATTTGTATATTATAATTCTTTCTCACGAAGTCGCTATAATTTACTAATTTCTATGTCGCTCCATTATAAGCACTGTACACAAATCGTAACAGCCAATGAACTTGCATCGATCTTTCTGTTAATTAATTTATATTGAGATCAATAAATACGTTTTATGATCTCTAATAGTTTTGTTCCAAACTAAGAATTACGTCACGCCACTTTAACAAGTTATCTGGTAACCTGCATTATGAGTACTAATATAAATCTCATTTCTTTGAGCACCATTTTCGTCTTAAATTTTTGTTTTTTAACTACTTTAATACGCATACTTTTTTATTTTGTATTGAAATTATGGGACCCCAAAGTTAACTAATGGAATCCCCTGAAAAAGTCGTCCCCCTTTTCAAAATTATTCGTAAGGGCCAAACATGTGACTTTGTAGTAACAATTTTAGAAAACTGTGGAAATCTTGTTGATTTCAATCATTCACACGAGATTGATTTTGAAAAAGATGCTTAGTTCATTATTTCCTTTTAAAGTGTATATGGATAATGTGTTCAGCATATGGATTGAGTTCTTCGTGGACTTCACTTGTCGTTTCATTGATTTCGAGACGACGTTTTGGACACTATTTTGAATTCTTAGATCCAGTCTTGATGAATGCCTCAGTATGGAACCCGAAACATTGTCTCGAAGGTAATAAAAAACGACAGAAATCCATAGAAAACTCAGTCAGTATGTTAGTTGATAATTATCGTGTATTGCGAAGATAGGTTGCTAAACATTTATTCAGCTTAAAATGGCAATTTATTGTCTAAGCTGGCTCAGAAAATTCTGTTTGAAGTAAAACATTTGGCGTTAGCTAAATATCACTGTGTCAAGTGCCACCTAACTTACGTAAGCAGCACTATGCAAAGGTTATCTGTAACGTTGAATGCGACATGTTAACCTTCATAATTTTTTGTTTGTTTTGAGATAAAAATAAAAAGTCAGTTTTCTAAGCTGAAAAAATGCAGAATTGTTTTCAATATTTTTTTATATTCTCTTTGATTCGTTGGACTGCTTATTTTGAGCTCTGGTAATTCCACTAAGTTTAATTTTTTTGACAATTGCATCACTATCCTCAGCACTTCCTCTTGGATGTTTAAACTGACGTTGACGTAACACTACCACTAAATATTTTTAGCTGAAAGATTGAGTTACGGCTGCAAACAAATTATAATTATTCTTTAAGAAATATTATATTACTTTCGACTTTCATTTAAAACAAGTATTTTGTATATAAAGAGACATATAAACCTCCACTTTAGATAGTATATAATTATTATATTTATAATGGGAAAAAAGTTACATTGTTGTACTCTGATTACAATGTTTGAGAGCTTTACTAGAGGCTGATAGCATGTCAAGTAATTTATGAATAATAATAATAAGTAACGTATTATCTAAATAGCTAATTTTCTGAGCTGAATATTATTATTCTTCAACTTTTCGTGAAAGCTTTTATATTAGTGTGAAACGTGTCCATTTTTAACTTTTTTATGTTAAGTTGCTAAGCCTAATATTGTCAAAAGCAGATTTCTTCAAAAGTAATTTATAATCTGCAATTTTAGTAAGAACAGAAGCTACTGAAAACGTTAAATTGATGTGTTTATATTTAAGTTGTGTTCTTTTTTGAGAGGGGGAATATACGAGGGTTTATTGTTTCTTTTTAATTTTGAAGATAGAATATTACAAGAAGAAGTGGCATATTCTTGAGCGCGCGCAGCCCAGTGGTTCGCGTCCCATTACCCCCCCCCCCCAAAAAAAATTGCAATCAGCACCCTTGCACCCACTGTTCAGTCTGAAAAGAGTAGCATGATGTTTCTAGTACCTTTCTTCGGATACACGAAGTTTCAGGTTGGATGTTACAACAAATAGAATAATAAGATAGTTCAATCCGTTATGCACTATAAATTTATAAATAAAAGTATAAAACTATAACACACGATCAGAAAAAAAAAGTTAACAAAAACCTGTGTATAGACTAGAATGATCGAATATAAATTACACGAGTGATATCCGAAAGGCATAATCAAAACTGTGATATTAAATGATATAAACATTAAAAATATTAATATCCAGACCAAGACTAACTAGCATTTATTTATCATAAATTAATAAAATACCTCTAGAGTGTGTTAAAATCGTTTGTTTTTGTACTGTTGACTTTATCTTATTATTTATTGTTTTGTAGTGTAGCATATGATGGAATCGAACGTTTTTAGAATTCCGTTTGCTGTGGCATTTGTGCACCTGAAGTAGGGTGACCTGCCTGAAACGTCATGCTTATAAATAGACGTTTTAAAGCTGTTAAAATATTAGGCCGCACGATGCTAAACTCGTTCTTACAGTAAACTAGAAACAAAGAACACTAATTCCATACGTGATTATAGGATATGTCACAGCGAGATTCCCACGCTCGGTTCCTGCTAATTATGATCATATCTTGGTTATTTTTAAAATCGCTGCTATTATCAGAATATTCCCCCTCCCCCAACAACAAAAAACGAAAGTGACATTTATTTTGTGTCTTTAAATTAAAAAGACAAAAAAACCTAAAGGTATTTTCTTCTTTCAACCTGTTTTTATTGTGAGTTTAAAATTTAGGACAAAGAACCTGATACAAAGCCAACAAATTGAGAAATTTTCAACTAGCAATGTGTTTCTTTTAGTTAATTGATAAGAAATACGTTCCATCAAAACGCGCTCATTGCATAATATTGTTTGTTATTAAAATGGTTAGGATACTCAACTCGCAGTCTGTGGGTCGCAGGATCGAATCCTGTCATCGAACATGTTTGCCCTTTCAGCCGTGGGTGCGTTATAATACGACGGTCAATCAGTGTCATTATTCGTTAGTAAAAAGTAGCCCACAAGTTGGCGGTGGGTGGTATTGTCTAGCTGTCTTCCTTAAATTAGGACGGCTAGAGCAGATAGCCCTCGAGTATTTTTGCGCGAAATTTAAGAAGCAAACTTGTTAAGTGCAATGCTGTATAATGGGCTATGCCCATGTAGGAATCGAAGCCAGAATGTTGGCGTTAAAGTTCTAAAATTTACTTCTGAGCCATCTGAAGGCTTTGTAAATGGATGTACGACTTTTCAAGAATATGTACTGTATGTTGATGTTGTCTGTTCAATAGTTTTAAGATAACTTTCAATATTGAAACTTTAGTATTTTTAATAGCACGATATTTCTAATCTAACGTTTTTTAAAACGTGTCTAACATAACACCTCTTCTGTGTTAATTTGTGTTTTTTTTTAAACTTACAATAAGTTTAGCGTATATATTTATCTTTCAGTTAAAGTAATGAAATAGAAGAAGGGTATACAGAGACCTTTCACGGTATCTCTATATAGTACCGCTAGGGGCTGTAGCATATGGAAATTGATAATAAATCTATTTATCCTGAGACATGTAAAAGCTATTTTTAAATATTATTAAAATGACTTGCAGTGTAATGCATTACTCCTTCGTGACCTTTAGGCTCTCGCAGTCGATATATTCATGACTATTTTTTTTTTTTTTTTGCTATTAAATATTTCTTTTAGACGCACATATTCCAGTTTTTACTCGGGGTATGCCTGTACCAAGAAAAAAAAAAACTCGTAGCGAAGTTGAAAGAGCGGAAAACTTCGTCGAAGGCCCAGCAGGGGGAAAAGTTAATATTTTTCAACTAAATATCGTATTAATACAAAAGTTTCAATATAAACTATATTTTTAAAGTGCATTAAATGAGATTGTGGTACTTTTCGGAAATTCAAGTTTTATCAATTACACATGTAGTGTAGTGCTATACAGATCTTGTGTCTTTATGTTAATTTCTTTCCAGGTACACTTGTTATTAAGGTAACATCATTACCGGATATTGTATTGTAAAATAATTGTGACGGTGTTATGATTTTAATTTTCCAATTTATATTTTGATCTTTAACGTTAACAGTAACACCACCATTATGACGTCACCCCATGTCTCTCAAAAACGCTGTGTTTAAAAGAAAAGCCTTTATAATCCATTACAACTGTTTAATATTTTATCAACACCAATCAGATAGTTCTCCATTTAAAGGTGTTAGCAAAATTGTGAATAATAAGAAACAAACAGTGAAAAAAACAAATATTATGTCCCACCATACGTTTCTGTAGATACTTTTAACACGCTGCTGTTTTGACCATTTTGTATATATATATATAAGAATGTGGATGATATTATGTCACTGTTCTGCCTGTATCTCTATAACGTATCCCTAGGGGCTTCAGTTCATTGAACCGGTTGAAATTTTTAGCACTTCATAATAACACACTGTGCATGTAAGTATGTGTTGTATTTTGAATTAAGACACGGTTGTTTTTGTGGTCTTGGTAATTCATTAAAAATTGTAATTGAAAATGTATTTACTATTCTTTGCTATATTAAATGTATTATTGTGTTCGTTGCACCGAAAAGCTGGTAAAATATTTACTTATTCACACTTCCAGAATGTATTGTAGCAAAATAAAAAGCTAAAATGTATGTGACACAAAACATCTCACTATGGTGACTTGTTTGTGTTAGAGGAAAACCGCAACGGGCTATCTTCTATGTCCATCGCGGGAAATCGAACCTATGATTTTAGCGTTGTAATTCCGTGAATTTATCGCTGTTTCACCAGGGTACCACACTGGTGGAACGATGCATTATAATCGTTATAAGTCAAAACGTGAGGGAAGCATATTTAATTAGCTATTCTCATTACCAGGCGGATTTTTAATTTGCTCTAATTAGGCAGTTTGTTCTGATCAGAAGTTGATATATATAATATAATGTTTGAAATGTTTTTAAGTTAGGCATTTTGAAAATTTTCAGCTGTTATAATTTTAAAGTAAATAAAATGAAGAAAGTTAGACAATATCTTCCAGTACAAAGATTTTGTTCTTGAAATGTCATTTGGAAATTACTGTTTTAAAATAAATTTATGTAGAATAAGTTCATAATCACAATACCTGTTTTATTACTATAATAATGATAAAAGTTTTATTTTACTCTTCAGGATCCGCAGTTAAAAAAATACACTTCCAATCACGTAAAGTTTGCTGTTTTTATTCTAAAATGTATGTATGTGTGTGTATTATGATTGGTTGAGACATATTACTTGCAGTGCGATGGTTATCAATTAACATATAATTTCGGTATTGCCATAATTATTCTATTATTCATCATGTAATTTCGGTATTGCCATAATTATTCTATTATCCATTAACATGTAATTTTGGTATTGCCCTAATTATTCTATTATCCATTAACATGTAATTTTGGTATTGCCATAATTATTCTATTGTCCATCATGTAATTTCGGTATTGCCATAATTATTCTATTATCCATTAACATATAATTTCGGTAGTGCCATAATTATTCTATTATCCATTAACGTATAATTTCGGTATTGCCATAATTATTCTATTATCCATCATGTAATTTCAGTTTTGCTATAGTTCATCTATTATCCATCAGACTGCACGAACAGCTTGTCTATAACGTTGTTGTTGCTGTTGTTTTAGCACAAAGCTATACAATGGTCATTCTACGCTTTAAAAATAAAGTACAGTAATTTTATCTGCCTGTCTATCTGTTTCTTTGTCTACATTGAGCTGGTGTATATTTTCAACTGGTTTGCCAAGACTCGTATGCATATTTTTTTCGTGTCCTTTTTTATGGTAAATTTGTCCATTTCCCTCGCATAGAAGTTTAACCCTTCTGTTATGCGATATTTCCGGGCATATTGACCCGATGCAATTTCAAATAAATCGAAAAAGCCTTGAAGTAATAAATTCTTTTTTGTTTGAATAGCTTTTGCTTGTTTGTTGAATATTAAAATTAATGTAAGCTGTGATTATAATAAACTCAAATATATATTTAATTGCACCATAACGTTGTGGAAAGGACTGCTGAGCTGATAATTATACGTTTCGTGGTTTCGACGTCATATCATTGCTGTATTTATTTTCGCGTGTCATTATGTGTAGAAGGGACTTTTTTCCCAAACATTGTATTTGGTTTTGTCTTGAAAAGTAATAAACTATGTTTATCTTGAGTTCTAGAGTTTTTCCTAAATATGTTTACATGTGCATAAAAAAAGTTGACTCGCAATCTGAGGGTCGCGGGTTCGAATCCCCGTCCCACCAAACATGCTCACTCTTTCAGCTGTGGGGGCGTTATTATGTGACGGTCAATCCCACTATTCGTTGGTAAAAGAGTTGGCGGTGGGTGGTGATGACTAGCTGCTTTCCCTCTAGTCTTTCACTGCTAATTGAGGACGGCTAGCGCTGATAGCCCTCGTGTAGCGTTACGCGAAATTCAAAACAAACAAGCATCAATAAGGCAAAATAATTTATCTATAAAAGTTAAATACGCATGCTACAACTTCCAATCTTTCTCTGAAATACGTACGCTGTAACACCCAATCCTTTTCTGAACTACGCACGCTCTAACTTCCAATATTTTTCTGGACTGGGAGATCAGGACTAACTACCACTTTCCCGTTTAACTGATATAATGAGAAATACTTTTAACTCGGCGTTTGAGAGACTCTCATAATGATGCCTTTAAGTTGTTGTCCAAGCCTTGATAGAGTTTAAACTCCATTGGCAGATAGTGTTTTCTACCAATAACTTTTAGTTAGCTCAAGAAAATGATGGCAGTTCATCGTAAATCCTAATCTCGCTTGTCAAAAGTAGAATAAACACTCGCTTTTTTACAGCAGTATAAAAACTGGAAAATCGTGATAGACTAAAATATGAAACGTCAACTAATAAGATGATACTTTATAAGCACACGATGAAAATAAAACTTCGAATTAGACCCGCTCCAACAACATTGTAATTGAGATTTTCGGGTTATGTTTAGATAAGTGTACAAACACGTAGTCATCAACGATCATAATTATATTGTCTTTTTTATTAAAGTTTCGTTACCTAGCAACGATATATACAACACCTGCCATCTGATGTTGAAAATAATAAGTATAAAGTCAATGTTACACAATTGAGATAATTTATGGGGGTGTTCAATACCTTTGTCATCTGATTGTAATAGAATAGCACCAGCACCACAATCGTTGGCATCAACAGTTAATGTGAAAGGCTTATCAAAGTCAGGTACCATCAATACAGGGTAAGTGCACAACAAAGATTTGACCTTTTCAAAAGCAGACTGACATATTTCAAACCATTTGAATTTTTTATTTTTCTTCAGAAGGTTTGTTAATGGTACAGTGATGTCAGCAAAAGTTTTACAAAACTTCCTGTAATAACCAGCTATTCCCAAAAATTTCATCAAACTTGTAGGTAGGAGATGAATAATTTCCAATACAATCAACTTTGGTTTGAATTGGGGAAACTTGACCATGACGTACTACATGACCTAAGTAAACAACTCTGGCTTTACAGAAGTTGCTTTTTTGCCAAATTTACAGTGAGATTGGTTTTCTTAAGCCTCTCAAAAACATCACGTAATACACATAAATGTGCTTCCCATGTGTAGCTGAAAAACACAATATCATCAACGTAAATTCCAACATCTGGCAGATTGTTGAGGCATTGATTCATCATTCGCTGAAAAGTTGCTTGAGAATTTTTCATCCCAAAAGGCATTGCATTGTACTGTTATAACCCATCAGGAGTAACAAAAGCAGAGACATCTTTTGCCCTGTCAGTTAGAGGAACAGCCCAGTATCCCTTTAGTAGGTCACACTTTGTGATATATCTGGTTTTACAATTTTATCAATACAATCTTCTATTCTTGGAATGGAATGGGAATCTGTCTTTGTCAAAGCATTTACTTTGTGAAAGTCTGTACACAATCTAATCAGATTTTGGAACCAGTACACAAGGTGAAGACCAATCACTTTTACTAGGCTCTACAATGGCGTTTTCCAGCATGTAAGATCTTTTTTACGCATTTTATCGGCCTTGTTTGGATTTACACAATAGGGATGTTGTTTCACAGGAGAAGCGACCCTATATCTACATCATGAGTAGCGATGTTGATTTGATTAGGAACATCTGAAAATATACATTCGTATTCAGTTAATAAGCTAGCAAGATGATTTTTCTCTTCAGAAGGTAAGTGATCGAGTTTTGAATCAATATTGGCCACAGTGTCAGAATTGCTCAGTTTTATGTTGCATTCGTCTCCAATATTTTCAAATTTACGGGTGTCTGAGTCAAAGCAACTGTCATAAGTATCAGGAGAACACTCAATGGTTAAAATATTTTTGGATGCATCTCGTATGTGATAAGGCTTCAACATATTAATATGACACAGCTGGGTAGCCTTTCGATGATCAGGTGTTTTTACAACATAGTCTGTATCATTTACTTTCCGAACAACTTCATAGGGACCGTGATACCTACCACTGAGTGGATATCCCATAGTGGGTAACAATACCAAGACTATGTCACCAGGATGTAACTTACGCTCTTCAGCCTCACGATCACAAACATTTTTCATTTTAACTTTGGATGACTTCAAATTTTCTTGAGCCAATTCACAAGCATGTAAATATCTGGCCCGAAATTTGGAAACGTAATCCAATAAGTGCATTTCTTTTGGATCATCTTCCAACCATTGTTCCTTGAGCAACTTCAAAGGACCACGCACTGAATGGCCAAACACCAACTCAAATGGGCTAAACCCTAACAACTCCTGAACTGACTCACGAACAGAAAATAATAATAAATTAACTCCTTCATTCTAATCCTTCTCGTTATCGAGACAGTAAGTCTGCATCATATTTTTCAAGGTAGAATGGAATCTCTCAAGAGCACCTTGCGATTCTGGATGATACGCACTAGATTTGATCTGTTTAGCACTGTGCTGATAAATAACTTCTTGAAACAACTCTGACATAAACTTGATCCTTGATCAGACTAAATTTCTTTGGGCAGGCCAACAAAAGTAAAGAAATTGATCAAAGCCTTAGAAATTTTTTTGGCTGAAATGTATCTCAAAGGAATAGCTTCAGGAAATCGAGTGGATGTGCACATGATAGTTTACAAATGCTGATTCCTCGATCGAGTTTTTGGTAAAGGCCCAACACAATCAACAATCACACGACTGAAGGGTTCTTCGAATGCTGAGATAGGTTTCAGAGGAGCAACAGGAATTTTCTGGTTAGATTTTCCGACCAACTGACAGGTATAACAAAGTTTCCAAAACTGAAAAATGTCTTGCCTGATTTTTGGCCAACAGAAATGTCTCATAATTTTGTCATATGTCTTGTTCACACCTAAATGACCTCCCATGGGGAGTCCATGGGCAACTTTCAATATTTCAGAATGATAGGTTTTGGGAACAACGATTTGATAAACTATAGCCCAGTCCTCTGAAGCTGGCACATCTGGTAGTCTCCATTTCCTCATAAGCACACCATTTTTGAAAAAATAACCTTTTGGAACATTCTCCAGTTCATCTTTTGGGAGAGCAAATTTAAATAGTGAAGAGATCTGCAGATCCTTTTGTTACTCAGTGATCAGTTTACTTTTAGTAAATGGAACTTCACTAGGTGAATCAGATCCCTTACGTCTATCGTTGTCTCTCTTCGGGGAATCATCAGTAGGACAATTATCCACAAGATCCTCGTCGGATCCAAAAAATGTCTGAGACAAATCTTTAATATCGTCCTCTGAATCCATGTCTATCATTTGTTTTTGGCTTAATTTCCCAGCCTGAGGTTGAGTCACAGCACAAGAAGGAAACACATTGGGATTCTACTCAATGACAACATCATCCTTATTCTCAGGGGATTGAATTTACTAAGTAACAACAGAATTTTGCGTGTTATATTTAAACGGCAAATATGTGAGATCTAGATCAAAACTTAGTAAAATAGACATAACAGCTTATTTGGATTGTAAAAATACTGGATTTATAAAACTTTCAAAAAGGGTATGTATTATCTTTTATCATAAGAAACTTGAATGATACTGAAATAGAATCCCTATTTTGTTTGTCCGGTATACAAACCATCGAAATATTTGTTTTTCTGGAGAGTTTCCTGAGTGACCTTTCTCAATGAACCGGTGTATGTAGCACTATATCTGAATATATATACATTCCCTGTTTGAAAAGCATTATATTGACTATAATAATTAGTGTCACACGTTTAAGTAGAATTCAAATTTCATTTTATTCTAAGCAGATTGACTTTACTGAGTAGCAACAGAAGTATAACAAGTTTTGTACACTAACCGGTCAAATATTGAGAATATACACTTATTATTTTGTATCACTATATAATGAACAGAAGTTTAACAAGGTTTGTACACTAACCCTTCAAATACTGAGAATATACAATTAGTGTTTAGTATCACTATGTAATGAACTTACATAAATAGCACAGTGTATTATAATCGTATACTGAGTAATAAAAATCATTTATACGATATGTAAATAACTATATTTGTTGATTTTTAAATGTTTGTAAAGTAAATATCAGTTAGAGTTTCTTATTATAGTAACTGTTGTTGTTTTTTGTTACAAACAGAATTGTTATCAAAACTTTAATCACTTGATTTATGGACTAACCATATAGTATTGCAAAATAATTCTAGGGTTTTCTTCCAATTCTGTCACTGATGCTTAACTTTTCGAACTTTACACTACATTATAACCCAGCACAAATCACGTGGTCAAGTCAGATCTGCCCTTTTATCATTCTCAATCAGGAAATCATGAAAGAGTCACATGTTTAGTATATTTGTTTTTTTTTATTCTTGGTGACATCATATAGTGTTATCATAATCTTTTCTTTTTAAGTGTTAAACAGACTTCTGTTCGACAGATTTTATGTGTATATGTGGAGTAAAGTTAAACAGACATAAGTTCATTCGATTTTTGAACTTGATAGAAAATAGAGAAACAACATGTAAAAATTATTATGTTTCACTATTAGAAAGAACATAAATATTTTAGATTCTGACTGAAAGTGAGTTTTGAACATCTTACATCACTAATGTGGCAAGTGTTCTTATTCTTTAGTATAATGTAAGTTGTGATCTCATTCAAAAGTATTACATTAAATAATATTTTTGACATTGTTCATATGAGGAATTCAACCCTTTTAAAACTCGTGTAAGATAGAGTAACATGTATAAATATTTTGTCACAAACTAGTGACAATATGGCATAATATCGCTCTTTTTAGAGCGCATTAAACATATAGACATGTTTCGTGTGCGTGGTAAAATGATGTCATTCAAACATGTTACGTTAAATAATATTTCATGTAATTGAAACACTTGATTGAATAAGTATTAATTAATATACAATCCTTCTTAGCACATGAAATGTAATTAACTAATACTGAAAATCTTTAAATAATAAATTTTATTGTCCTTTTAGGACGAATTAATTATCAATGAATAAGTGATAAACATTCTTTTTAGTATGATTTGGTTAACATTAGTTATTGTTAAGTGTCCTTTTTTATGACGACTGTCGATTTAGTGCTAAAGGTCCTATTTTAGGATGACTTAAACATTAATTATACTAATTGTAGTACCCTTCCTCTATAAGGAAATTAGTAAAAGAACATAAAAATGCAAATTTGCATGTAAAAATGTATTGTATGGGTCATGGAGGGATCTTTTTTATTATAATGATTTTACTGAAATCTTTAATCACTTGAGTAAGTTTTAATTAAGGTATAATCCTTTTTAGGACAATTTGATTAATTATAATTGTGTTGAGACACGTTTTTCTATGAGTCATCCTCTACTTTATGGTAATATTACGTAATCATTCAATATGGCGGCCCAGCAACACCCTCTTGGTAAGAAAATTTGGAAATATGACCTCGTCATCTTTGATGACGATATATGTGTTACGCCCTCTGCCGACAATATATGACAACATGGCAACCCAGCAAGGCGTTTTTTAAGACGCGCCACCTGATGGCCAAAATTTGAACTATGGCCTCGTCATCTTCAATGACGAAACACAAATGTGGCGCCCTCTGACGGCAAAAATGAAACTATGACCTTTTCATCTTTTATGACATCATCCCCTCCCCTGAGGCAGCCAATCAGCTCGTGTGTCCAGAATGCGGGACTTACTACTGTTATGATACATGCATATTTATAAAATGAAGAGCTACCAGTGCTGGATAGATAACTGGTATGATACGTGTACATTTGTAAAATCAAGATTTCCCAATACTGGATATATGGCTTTTATCGTACATGTATGCTTGTAGAATGAAGAGCTCCTATTTCTGGATACATCATTGTTCTGACACATGTAGGTTTGTAAACTGAAGAGCTTCAGTGCTGAACACACTACATTTATGATTTATGTATGTTTATAAAATGAAGAGCTCCTAGTTTTGCATACATAACTGTTACATCACGTGTATGTTTGTAAGATGAAGAGGTCCAGTACTGAACACATTACTGTTATGATAGATGTATATTTATAAATTTAAGATCTCCCAGTACTGGATACATGACTTTTATTATGCATGTACGTTTGTAGAATGAAGAGTTCCTAGTGCTAGATACCTGACTCTTGTAATACACATATGTTTCTAAAATGATGATCTCTCAATACTGGACACATTACTGTTATGATACATGTATGCTTTTAAAAAATGATGATCTCCCATTAATTGATACATGACTGTTATGATACGTATATGTTTATAAAATTACAATCTCCCAGTAATCGATACGTGATTAACTTTGTAATGTAAAGAGTTCTTAATAATGAATACATGCCTATGATAATAGATATATTAATTATGGTTAGTGGCTTTTTGTGTTTTTTCTCATCATTTGAATACCAATCATTCAATAGATATTTAAAGAACACGTTCTTTTGCGACTACTTGTTGATTCTATCTATCGTTAATGACACAAAGCGAGTAACGTTTTTAGATTTATTCCCCAAATTATGAAAATCTCGTAGTAAATGAAATGTGTGACCGCCAGTTTGTTCTTTGGTTCATATTTAGTCGTTTAGTATTCTAAAAATTCCTTATTAGTAAGTTCTAGGGGACTTAGCTGAAGTGGTAGAGTACAAATTATATTGGAATACATGTTTAACTAAAACCAGAAAAGATGAAAATTCTTGATTACATCTTTTTAAGGTAAGATATTCTTAATTAATTCTTTGATACTGTTGGTTTTTTGATACATTCTTGCAGTTCTTCAACTTCCTGATAAGTATTTACAACTATCTAAAACAGCTACATTAAAATTGTTTTAGGAAAATGGCATTCACTCTTTTCTTTATGAAATATTAATTGTAAGTTTGTAAGTATTGCTCATAGTGGCCTCAATTTGCATGATAGTAAATTGAAGAGACAGGTGTTAAGACTTAAATGTATCAAAAATTACTTAGATAATGATAATCTTTTATCAGGTAACGCAGTGATGGAGTATTTTTTATATTTATAGGGTGATTTATATTTGGATTAGATTGCACTAAAAACAGGTACTTCTGGATTGGTCTATATTTGGCTATTCAAATTTTGTTTTTTTGGAGAGTGGGAAAGGTATAACTAAAAAACCATTATTTTTAAATCTCATATTAAATCAGTCCATGATTAATCTCATAATGAAAATATGGTTATCAATGGGAAAATTTGTATTTTGACGTCATACCAGGGTTTTTCAAATCATCTATACCAGTTAGTTCGTATTCATAAAAATTTTCTACATTATCAACCTTTACAATTAATAGTTTAAAAATAAATTTTGAAATACTGCAAAGGGCGATATCTGAATATTTGAGAGAGGCAATTCAGAATTTTTCCTTTCCATTAAAAGAGAGTTTTAGGATTTTATCACAAAAAATTAATTTAATCCTAATAATCATTTTTTTTATTTTATTAGTTCTTTGGCTAAAATGATTTATAAATTCTTACACGGTAAATTAAGTAATATATTAATAATATGATTAAAATTGCATGGGATCGAATTTTTAATTCTGTGGTTTAGTTTGTTTTATTTGTTTGTTTGTTTTAAGTTATGCACCAAGCTACACAATGGGCTATCTGTGCTCTGCTCACCATGAGTATCGAAACCCGGATTCTAGCGTTGTAAGTCCGCAGACATACCGCTGTGCTACTGGGGGGGTTTTGTGGTCTAAGTTATACTCTACATATAATAAAAAAATCATTATGGCTGACGTCGATTATCTATAATACTGTTACGACAGCGGAAGTCACGTGACGGTGGAAGCATTCGCGCTGGAGTTTCTAGAAGGATCATGACTGTTCCTAGCAACTCTAGTATTTTCTAGGCGTTCTCTAATTTAGTATATAAGCCTGGCAAATAAAGCGGAGATATAATTGCAGATAGGGAGATATAGAGACAGATAATCGAGTCAAGTCGTAAGTAAAGTGCGTGATTCGTTGTGAATTAAAGCGTGTGTTTAACTTAAAGTGACTGTGGAAATTCTGTGTATTGCAAAGTTGTATTGAGAAAGAATAAACTAGTTTTATTTAAGAAAGGACTTGTATCGCTGAAGTTCCTCGGAAATAATTTTTACGGGAATTAACAAACGACCAGAGACGTAACAATACGTAACAAGTACGAAATTCAAAAATATGAATTAACTGATAATGGTGTATGTCTTTGTGGAACATTTTGTGAGACTATTGAACACTTTTATTTTGAATGCGAAGGAGAAAAAATCATTTGGAATTATGTTAAAAAGTTGATTGAATTTGTTACTGAAAATAATGTTTCTTTCAAATGAGTTGAACATAAAATCTATGGCATGAACATTATATTTTTCTGGTAAAAACGGTTTAAAAAAGTATACTGTCAGCTGTATGTTATGATTAATATGGTAAGGTAAATTATCAGTACAAACCCTGATATTTTACGGTAACACCGTGACACCATAGATGTTTTACAGTGTGATTACTGGGCACATAAAACTCTGTTATATTCTTTGGTTTAATCTTTCTGAAAATGTTGATCTTTGGTCTTGCAGGTATGATGCTGTATTGAAACAATACTTATAAACAATACGTCCTAGGATTAAACCCATATGTCCAGGAGCCGTCTGATGGCGGAAACTTTGGATTTCTAGATGTACTGTGGTGCTTTATGGACCTTTTTTGAAGCCTAATTGGGATTTACTTAGGAGCATGAAAGTTGAACTAAAACACTCACAAAACAGCAAAATAAGTATATTCATTCACTTTATCTTATTTTTGTTTATATGTTTGGAAGTATATAAAGAAAAGTGACCGTGATCCTTTTGTTGTTGTCTTTTTCTTCTTTTTTTTTACAGAGGGCAATATTGTTAATCATCATTAGTTTTAGCTTTCCTGGCATAAATTAATGTCAATATCTTGATCAATACTGGGATACATAGGCTAATGAGGTGTAAGCCACTGACATCAGGACTAACTTTAGAAATTAGGTGTATCCGATAGGCCTTGGCCTAGAAATTTACGGTAAACGTAGATCAAGATGTATCGCCAATACTAGTAATACACTATGTAGTATTGCACCTGAGCATGCAGTAGATCTAGATCTAGGGTCTGCAAGGAAACTTTTATTTTTATGCATTATGATTTTATATTTTGTACATATACTTACTTTTCCAATGAAGTAATCCAGACTGCCTCAATGGAACCCCCTTCTATTACGATTTATGCAGTATTTTCTTGATATCCATAACAACGTTTTTCTCAAACCAGGCCCAATTCCATTTATTCTTTACTGATGTATGTATTTACTACACCATGTTTGTGACTTTCATCTTGTCAATCTTGAATGGTGCAGGATTCATTGTCAATATTGATATAGCCGTTCAGTACGTGCATGCAAGCATTTAACAGTAAACCTTTTTACCAGTAGGCTGGACTTACATGTCTGGAAGAACAACAACGACATCTGTTTGGGAAACCTATCATATGACAAGCACTCCTGGTATTCTGGTAACCAGCAGTGAAAACACGTCCACTGACGGAAACAGTTGACTAATCTCCGGAATGTATTCCCGGTTAAAATCTGTGTTCTGATTGGCTCATCTGTTGAGATCAGTTCCAAAAATATTCGAGGTCCTTATAAGTCAATCATCATAATTACCCAAAGATTCAAGGTGGCAACGAAAGGAGATTCCCGGCCATGATTATTACCTTATTAATATTTATCAACTGCGCTAAAACTATTTACGGTACACATAACCCAACAACAACAACACAAAAAGAAAACGTATATATCAGCAGAATGCACGTGTTTAATATTAACTGTTACAGCGGCTACCGTATTTGAGGATACCATTCCACACAAAATAAAATTTGTAGAATTATGCGAAATGGGAATAAGCTCACGTCTGGTCTTGCATTACATCCTCCATCAGTTATGTCACCTTCGCCATAAAACATTTCAAAGTTTCTATTATCATCGCCCTTTATCTGAATTAGAATACCATAACCCAGGTACACGTTTCTCTCTCGTTTGTTTCGTTGATTTGAACCACTTTAAGCCAAACACGTTTTTATTCTTTTATTTCTTATTGGGAAAAATATTTTCTTTGACAATATCATTTACCTCCTGATTAGTGGTAGACATCGCAAACGAAGTCAATCATTACGGAATCGATATGTGATAGACTTTTATCTTGAATATCTATTTCCAAGAGCGAGGAGAGTTGCTACATTTCTTTTTATCCTCGTGGGCCTAGTGTGACGTAATCGATCTGCACTGATGTTTGTTAATTGAATTTCACTTTCTGATTTAGTTTAGAATTTGACAGGCTTTTCATTTGAACATAAGAGGTACGTCTGAGAGCTTATAACGCTAAAATACGGGTTTAGATACCCGTAATGGGCACAGCACGAATAGACCATTGTGTAGATTTGTGCTTAACAACCAAATAAAACATTTGAACGTAAAATTTCGGTTTCACAACTGTATGTTTCTCATTGAAAGTAAATGAGCTTTATGTATATAGTTAGAAATCTAAAGTCCACCTCAAGTACAAAAGTACATATGAAAACACAGGTTCCTACATTTTAACTCTTTGCCATGAATGAAACAATTAATAATCACTTTTACAAACCTTAATAAGCCTTATAACATGAAACTCGATGCCACTGTTTTGAGTCTCCAACCTCTTTTACATCTTCATCTTCCTTGTAATGATGATTCTCTTACTCCTGTGTATCTACAAGCATTAATCTTCTCTTTCTTGTTATTTAATTGTCCTCTTCAATTTGTAACAATACATTCAGGAGGTTGCCCCTTCTTTTGATCGATCTACACCTCATGTAAGTCATTTTAAAACGATGGTGGAAAGCTTCTAGGTTACATATTGGTGTCAGTGTTTTCGTGCGGGAAGAATTGATAACACACACGCTCTCTTTTCAACTTTCTTCATGAAATAAATATTAACCAATAGATATTAGTTTCTGTGTGGGGAGCAGTGGTAACACACATGCCCATTTTCTAACTCTCTTCATGTAATATATATTGATCAAAACACTAACAAACTGCTTGGCGTTTGTAGAATACTTTTCTTAAAAGATCCTACCAATGTCACAGCGGTATGTCTGCGTACTTACAACGCTAGAAACCGGGTTTCGATACCCGTGGTGGGCAGAGCACAGATAGCCACTTGTGTTGCTTTGTGGTTAACTACAAACAAACAAACAGATTCTTAAAGGAGTGTGAATTCGGTTGTTGCTGAAGCATATATAACTAGCACCAAGCCTTAGTAAATTTTCTCCAACACAATTCTGCATTTTTTCTTTTTTACAATGCCCTGGATACATACAGTATGTATAGATGTCTCACATCTCCAAATATCTTTTTAGCCGCGGCATATAGAATAGTTCTGAGTTTGTTTGTTTTCCAAGTACAAACCTTTAGCTCATAGCTCATTCATCTCTTGACCTATTTGACATCTAATTACAGTTTTGGACTCAGGAGGTCAAACTCTTTTGATTGATGTATTTGACCACGCCTACGGTTTCATAGATTAATTTACTCTAATCTTGCCTAAAAGAATTTCATGTGCTGCGGTTATTGAGGATTCCCTTATGTTTACTGCAATAATTATTGTACGATCGTCATCCAAACGCATTCTTCTGCCTCTTCACTGTTCAAAAAACCAAACAAAAAATCACTCAGATTCAGTAAAGATCTTTAGGCTCAATAAGAGTTTGTTCTAGAAACTGTTCTTATATGAGTACAGTGTCATACTTTTTGGTCGAAAACAACAACTGATATGGAATCACTGGGAGGTAGTTTTACGAAAACCCTCATATTATTTGTTGTGCGTAACAACAGGTCGTATTATTTTGGGGAAGGAAATGTTGAAAGTTGTGGTGGCAAGGAATTTTACAATCCAATGAACTGAGAAAGTTTTTCTCTATTTCTAAGATTCCAACCATTAGTTACTGTTCAAGTGAAAGTTTTATGGGTGGAGGAACAGGTTGATATTTTGAGATTCTGAAATGTTAGTGAATAGCTGCGTGTAAATAACTTTAATCTTTCCGTCTGGGAATTTTGTTGCTTTCATTTGCGATATGAAAAGTTCATTTATTGTATTTGCTCTTTTTTATTTTTTCAATCTATTGTTCTGGAACTTCATTTCCTCCACTATGTCAACTATCACTTCCATGTTTTCGCAATCAAAATACACTGTACTTCTACTATCAGTTTCGTTTCTTTCCTAATTAGTCTGCTTCAATGAATACGTAAATGTGTTTTCTTCTTTTTTTACAGCAAGAATTTTCTCTAAGGTATCAAAAAACATTACTTCCAGCATCCTGGATATGTTCAACTTTGAATTATGTTATTAGTTCAGCTTGAGGATAATATGAATTTCAATAGTTTGAGTAACAGCTTTCTTTAGACTTAAGTTTAACTAACGCGGTTTTATAGCACACGATTTTTCAAATTGTGGTGAACATTTCCTTGTATGTTATTCTTTAGATTATGAACAAGAATAATATTAATGTAATTCTGCTTCTATGCATTATAGTTTCTGGTAATTTTATAACAACACACAAACGGAACAAGCATAGAATTGGAGATATACATGCGTATTTAATAAAAAAATAATTACTGACAAACGCTAAAACGTCTGCTATCTAAAGAATAAACCTTTGTCACGCAAGATTTAAAGTAATGGTGGCGATTTTCTACTTATAAACACTGAGTGAAAGTTTGAAACACATTAGAAACGAAAATAAAAACAAATGTAATTCGTGGAGAAATACAAAACAGGTGTTTGTATAAAACATAACGTTTCACCAGGTTACCCTAGCTTACGTACATGTAGTTAACAAGTAGTGGGCACACCAAGTTGTAGGCCTAGAATACAAGGTTTGTGCAGACAGTAGACAGATGATAAAAGAAAATTTGGTTCTTATTCGTGTATGATTACTTAAATAGTAAAGTCATACTTATTGAATGGACAATACGGGGGCCTTAATAGGTTACGTAACAAATCGTTTGTATACCATGCAGTAAATTTGTGCGACACACATATTGAAAAATGCAGAATTGGCTGTCTTAATAATTATTTACAAGTGAAGACGCACTACTTGTGTTCACGATAAATGCTCCCTTTTATTTCAATATTTAGGCCTACATCAAAAGGTCGATAGATTATTTCTTTTCCCTGAAAGTAAGCAAAAAATAATAATCAAATTAATGGGAATATAACAATGACTGGCTTCTAGTTTTTCAATTTACAATATTCTTTGTGCCGTTCGAATCAAATTATTTTGTGTTGCCATTGCTCCCAGTGGCACAGCGGTATATCTGCGGACTTACAACGCTAGAATCCAGGTTTGGATACCCTTGGTGGGCAGATCACAGATAGCCCATTGTGAAGCTATGTGCTTAATTAGAAACAAACAACAACAATGTGTTACCATCTATATAACTAATTTTCAACAAGGACCTTTATCGGTTCTGTGGAGATATTGTAATAAAAGTTACCAATAAAGAGCGTTTGTTGTGTGAACATCGCACAAAGGAGAGTAAAAATTTCTCTGAAGAACCCATAATTAATTTACAGAAACCCTTGTTTTTAGGAGCTTTGCCTACCACGTGTAGCGAGAACTTACTTTTAGTATTATATGCTCTCAAGCCTATTGCTGAACTACAGAACGGAAAAAAACTCTTTTCAAACCTTTCTCTAAAGCTGCAACAAAATAAAACAATAGTTGAATACACACTCTTTAGACCTTCTGTCCTACAAACGTTCCGAGTTATATATCTCAACTTAGAATCAATATTTCTTAGTTTAACGTTCTTTCTCTGGGTGGGCAAATGTAAGTATGTATTATTCATTGTCGTTCCGAATTATATATCTGAACTTAGAATCAATGTTTTTTTAATGTTGTTGCTCTGGGTGGGCGAATGTAAGCATCTATTATTCATTGTCGTTCTGAGTTATATATCTAAACTTAGAATCAATGTTTTTTACTGTTCTTACTCTGGGTGGGCGAATGTAAGCATCTATTATTAATTATCCTTCGGAGTTATATATCTTATATATGTTCTTGTTCTAGGTGGGCGAATGTTTCTGTATTTTGATTTCATACAAAACAGTTGGGAGAAATCCTGCTCACATAAATATGTAGTTGGGAACGGCATTAACTACTTCAGTGTTTTGGATACCAGTTCAGTGTACTCTTTTGTTTTCTCACATGCAACCAAAAGTCTGAAACGTTGTATTTAATGAAATTTGACTTCAACGAGGTGTCACATGAAAGTTCAACAAGGGTATTTTATTTACTTGCAGTTAAATATTTTACACTTTTTATATTTACATTAAATTGATCCCTAACCCACTTGTTATTGGCATCAGGAAGAGGAAAATAATCACCAAGGCTGTTCTTCAAACTCTACAAGTGCTGAATGATAAGGTTTCTTATTTCTTTAGAGGTCATCATCGGACACTGTAAGAAAATCATTGAGTGTTGGAAGTGTTCAAACACACCATGTTCTAACCACAAGTCTAATTTCATAATCATAGCTTCCACTTTAAAAACAGTCACAGCTCTCCTTTGTATGCTCGAATTTAGGCCAATCAAATATGTAAAAATATCAGACAAGTATGCCACCATATCTAGCCACGAAGAATCACTGAAACGCTCGCTTCCTTAAAATGTTTTATTACGGAGAAATATTATTTTCCTCACGCAACTCAAATAAGAGGGCAAGTACTTTCCGCGAGACAGCCAACGTACTTGAGATTGTGAGAACAATTCTTCGTGTGTACTACCCATCTCTTCACAAAGAACATTAAAAATACGTGAATTTAAAGGTTGAACTTTAATAAAATTAACCACTTTCATTGCCTCATCCAGCGTAGTCTTCAATTTTCCTGGCATCTTTCTTGTTGCCAATGGTTCTTTATGTATGCAGCAATGAGTCTATTTGGCATTTGATATGATAGCTCCAATATTTGCGATGAATCCATTGTACTTTCCTAACATACCAGGAGCCCCATCAGTACTGACTCCTACACATTTTGATCACCCAATATGATTTGCAATTTTGAAATCATTCAAACTATTAAAAATACCCTCACCAGTAGTATGTGTTGGCAATGACTGGCAGAATAGAAAATCTTCACTAATTTTATCATCGGATTCATACTGTATGAATTCAAGCAAATCAGCACTGTTAGAAACATCTGTACTTTCAACTAATTGCAAAGAATAATATACTTTTTTGCTAGATGTAATTGCTTTAGCAGCAGGTAGAATTAGTTCCTCTGCTACTGTATGTGATTTTCCAGTCTTTGCTATTAATACGCACACTTCATACGCAGCAAACACAACATTTCCATTATCACAGCCAGTTGCTATTTTTTCTATTGGTTTATGTCTTGCACGTACTTCTAGTTGTCTCCTATGAAAATATTCGGCAGGTTGTTGATGTGTTCTTTATGTTTTGCTTTTATATGCCGGCGAAGTTTGGCTAGCTTCAAACTTTTAATGGATAATGTTTCATAACAGAGAACACACTGTGGTTTTTGTTCATGTTCAGAACCTGTGCATATAAATCCAAAGAATATATATTCATCACAATATTTACGATTTTTGTGTTTTGATTGATGAGTCGGTGTTTTTTTTTTCATTTGAACATGTTGCACCTTCATCTATGTTAACACTAGTTTTCCGTTTTAATATTGATGTAGATTTTAACCACCGATTCATAATTAATAGGGGTTCATTCTAAATGACATAAATTCCTGCAACTGAAAAAAAAAGTTAAGTAAGCTTACAGACACTTAAGCACTGTTACAGGTCGCTTAATCCTACAATTTTCAAGCATAACGAATTCCTGGCACCTATCGCACACTATACCTGAACTACCTCTAATGATACTGATGTTTACTAGTCTTTATTAATATCAAACATACATTTTATTACAATACTAGCTGGAGCACCCGTCGCTTGGACGGAAGTTATCTAACTTCATGATTAATGAAAAGTTGCTTCCCTTATATGTAATTATAAACAACGCAAAAACGCCCATAAAAACGGCAAAACACAAAATGTGAAATCCCACACTTGCATATATCTCCGCATGGACTCAATGAACCTCCATACCAAATTCGGAGAAGATCCATTACAGGGGAGGGGGGGCAAAGTATTGGCAAAAAAAACGCCCATAAAAACCGCAAACTGAAAATTTGTATGTACCCCAGTGGACCTAATGAGCCTCCATACAAATTCTGGTGAAGATCCATCCACACCCTGCGAAGTAGTTACATACAGAGAGTATTATATTTATATAGGTTTAACAACTCATTCTGCTACAAATACCTAATAAATATTACATTATTTGAAGCATCCATCAAATTTACATTCCGCTTTACCCCAGGAATAACAAGAATTGTTCTTATTTTGCTTGCTTTTTTTAACCCTGTTATATTTAAATACTACGATACAGTATGGGTTGATAAATGTTAACTTGTCTGTGAAAATGTCTGTCCATTAGTCAAGAGTTAGGTTTGATTGAATCTCATTCTTTTGCTTTAAGTATATATTATATTTATAGAAAATTGCCATAAATGTTTTTTCAAAGCCATCTTCCTTTGCACTTGCTGCACAAGTTTTATCACAGAATGTGTGAATGACATGGCCATTATCAACAGTAGCACCGTACAGACAATCTTTGTCATGTAAAAGATTCTGATTTGTTCTGGTAGGTGATACCTTCCTCAAATCATCGACTCCTACATCTGTTAAATTTTCATTGACGACAACTTTGTCTTCAATTATTTTCCAAATGTAATAAAAGTTTCTGCGATTCCCTAATGATTTTTGTATTTGAATATTTTACAAGCAAAACAAACATTGATTTATTATTAAAATATCCATCTTAAAAAGGATGAAATAAGTTCTAACAAAACTCTGCAAATTTGTAACAAAATTCGTGCATCAACTTTGCTCAAAAAATCTCATTTCTCTCAAGACTATTTCTTGCCAAACACGATAGGCCCACTAAAAGCAAATGTGGAGCACTAATCACAACTCAAAGAAAAAATCAAAAAGATATATACACACACATGTTACATATTATAGAAAGGCTTAAACTTATTCTTGATAGGAATGGTTTTTACATCACTTCACCAGAAAAAGCGGAGATATGATGCTTTGTAATAATTGTTTCTGTTGTTGTTTGTTATTAAGCACAAAGTTAAACAAAGGGCTATCTGTGCACTGCCCATCACGGGTATCGAAACCCGGATTTTAACAGCACTAGTCCGCAAACATATCGCTGTGCTACTGAGGGGAGCAATACTTGTTTCAGTAGCAACTTCAGTTCAGAACCATAAGATGTTGCAATATCAATTTAATATGTGTTTAATAAACAAAAATGCGTAAAAATGAAACCTTTAACCTCTCAATCATAAAAAGAGACTGACCTATATTGTTCGGTTTTAAGACCATATGGTTGAAGATTTCATTTTAACACATTTTATCCAACTTATACCAATATAATGTATCCAATGTATATAAAAGCCAACTAGTTGTCTTCTGATAAGGCTCTATTTGTCTGTGTCGCTTTGCAACAAACTATGACCTGATGTTGTTAAGTACATACATACCACTTCAAACATTTAAGTGCTGGCTTGAATTCCTCTTTTTTAAATAATTTTAAGTTCTAGTTTATGCATATACTTAGTCTGATGTAGACATGTCAAAGTTTTTAACGAGTTTTAAAAATATCTAAGTTACAAGTTAATGACCATAAATCTTATCTTTTCTCTTAGGCTTTCATGAAGTTTTTCAGTTTTATCATTACTTTTTTTGCATCTCAATAAATATTTTTAATTTTATTTACAAGAGAAAGGGATACCAGTATATTGAGGGAACAAGACATGCAAGTGGGTTAAAACAATAAGAAAATACCGTTTAATTTCTCAATTACTGAACTGAAAATGAGTAACACAGAACATGCAATAAACTTCTGAATGGTAGTCCCCTATTAATTTATGTATGATAATATAAGAATTACTATTATTATTTGTAGCTACCAATTAATAAAAATGATAATTTGAACTCTGAGAATAAATTATCCATCTTACTTAGCTAGGTGATAATTCCTCATTATTTATATATAATAACTATTAGCATTTTAAAACCTACTACCTTGGAATAACACTAAAGTATGTTAGTCTTAATGATCTAGTATCAAGTCTTATGTCACAATTAAGACTTCAGTAGTAAAACCTAATTCTGTGTCCAATCTTAACGAAGTTAAATAATTATTCTCAACTTTTATAAAAAAAAATAATACAAGAATGTTGTCTACCAAAGAAAATGGATAAACAAATTTTATTTACTCACTGTCTACAATACCTCTATTTACTTACATAAAAGTTACAAGGCTGTAAGACTACTAATAGAGCGGTATGATGAGAAAAGAGAAAACAAACCTTCGAAAAAATATTTAAACTCTTCAAAGAGCAATTTTTATTGAAACCAAAGTTACAACACTGGTCACTGATATACTAGCAACTAATTCAAATCACAGGCAGACAAAACGAGATAATTTAAAATTAACAAGTTTTGATTACTAAACAACCTTTTCAACTTAAGTATTTATCCCCTTTTTTATATATTAAACTTACAACAAAAAGAATTTATTTGTGAAACTAAAAACATCTTTTTCACTTTACCTAACAAATATTACGCAACTGATGGCTAAGAAAACTAACAAAATTAAATTTTGCCCCAATGAAAAACAAAATACAGAACAACTTAGGTTAAAATAGTTTTCTATAAAAACCTGTAGTTTTATTTTTCATCACAAAAGAATTAGCATATTATTAATTTAATAAGAGTAATTTAAATACTATAGTGAAACAAACTGTTGCAAAAATACAGGAAATATTAAGAATAAAAGCTGTATTTGCAAGGGTATGTTTGATGAAAATTATCCAGAATTTTAATTGGCAAGTCTTTCCTCTCATTTTTTTTCTTTGAGAGCCTGCAAATATTTTAACCAAAAAAAATCAACATTTTTAATTGAAAAACAGAAGATTCTTGTGTTTTGTTTAAAGCTAGGTTTTCTAATTTCATTTTTTCCTCATCTAAAGAAAATGAACAATTATTAATTTAGCATGGAAAATTCTACGTATAGTAACCGAGGTATCTTGAGACTTACTTAAACTAGAAATCAGAAAATGGAATGATACTCTTAAAATTTAATTGTTAAAACTTACACCAAAAAATATCAAGTTAACTCAGTGAAATACTGAGTTCCTTCTTTATCAAACTCTTGAGATAATACCATTTTCTGATTTCTTATTTAACATGGGTCACAAACTAAAACTAAATTACACCATCCTAAAACAAAAGTATAAAAGTGCACATTGTATTTATGTTTCAATATAACTCAATAACCAAAATTCATTAATATAATTACACCAGAGCCCAAAATGACTACAAACTGCACAACCACCACAATATGTTACATAATCAACTTTACCACACATATGTTAAGTATACCAGTACCATTGGATATGGAATTATGTAACGAATTTGATGGAAACTTTACCACAACATACATACTACACTGTATGAAATTTCATCTATTACAATAATATATACTTCAGTTTAATTAAAAGAAAATGTGTTGTGCACTTTTAAGTAATACCTGAAACACTTAACAATGAGGATTTATCCTCTAAATTGTATATTCAAATATGATAATCTTTTACAAGAACTAAAATGAGCAGGCTGTGAAATAAAAATTACTAACCCCATTTATACAATTTCAATTTTAGTAATACTTGCTACACCTACAAAAAAAAGGGGGGGATTTCATCTTTCAGATATACCCTTCTTTCTCACTCTACACGTGTGTCTAGATACTTAAAAAGTAATTTAATAGGTTTTCATTTATCTCCTAGGAAAAATTCAGCAGCATACCTACCAGACCAAGTTTTGCTATATGTGTTAAAAACTTGTAGTCTTGGTATGTGAAAGATCTTCAGATATATAATTTCTAAGATGTCATTGGTTAAGTTCATAATTATCAAAGATTAAGTTTACCATTTAACATACAGTTTTGTCTGTTTATACTTTGCATACACTAATAATAAAATATAAACTCAAATGGGTATATGTTGTTCTTACTTGTTAACTGCCAACAATTACATTCATGACATTGATTCTCAGTTTTGAGTAATATAATTTTAACTCTGTAATATACTACCATGCCTAATAATAACTTTGGCAAGTTTGATTACAAGTGAATTTACAATGTTTGTCTTTAAGACCCAAACTCTGTAGTATGGTCTTGAATTTTCTCAAATTCAAAGTTGCCTTGTCCATCCATTTGAAGGTAACACTCATGATACTTCCACAATGACTTCCTGTGAGAGACTGTAAAAAGTGTGATTCCTACCTGACGGCAATATTGGTACATTGATCCCTCAACATCCACACTAACAGCACTGGTGCATTCATCAAGGATGGCAAACTGAGGTTTGTGATAAAACAGTCTAGCCATGGCTACTCGTTGTTTCTCACCCCCACTGAGAATATCCATCCAGTCTTTGCTGACATCCCACCCACCTTCTCTTTCCAAAATATAAGTGAGGTGTACTTTTTCCAAAAATAAGATAAGGTCTTCATCTGTAACCCCTTTTTTTTGCATGTCTTTAATACTATTTGGATAAATAATCTGGTCTCTAAAAGTCCCTAGTGTCATATAAGGACGTTGTGGTATGTAGAAGAGTTTTTCTTTGGCAGGCTTTATTAGAGTTCCTCCAAAGGTGGGCCACAGTTCTCCTAAAATTCTGAATAAGGAGCTTTTACCACAACCATTAGGGCCACAGACTAACACATTCACACCTGATGATACCTCAAAACTAAGTTCTTCAACAAGAACATCTCCATTGGGCGTGACTAATGGAACTCTGTCGAACTTGATAATATTATCTTGTGTGATAATACGTCCAGCCCCAGGAATCAAATCATATCCTTTTAGTTTAGGTATATTATTACTTGTGTTCTGTGTTTTGATGCTACTACCAGAAATCATTGTCCTTAAATAATGGCCCTTGTTCAAATCTCTTAAAACTTTCATAAGCTGTGACACACGAGTGGTAAAACCAGCAAGTCGTGTCATTTCTCGTCCAGCTAACACAAGTCTTCCAATAGCCTCAGCCAATTTCACTAGCATACGCCCACTTTTATAGTATGCTTCAAGTCTTTCTCCCGGGCTATTACTTCCATGACTCCTTGAACTAAAAAATGGACGACTAATGAGAATGTAACCAACAACAGTTGCAAAATACTTGGCCACAATATTATCAATTACTCCCATACAGAATTGAAATTCTAATAAATCTCTTACATGATCAAACAGCCTCACAAAAGCATGTTGCAAAGTTGTCTTTTCTCGAGTGTTACCTTGATAAAATGCAATTTCTTCACTGTTTGTTATAATTCTAGAATTCACATATCGTAGTTCTCCCTCCAATTTCTGCTCTGTCATTGTCATCTTTCCCATTGGACGTCTAAGTCTAGTTAGCAACAATCCAGCAAAAACAAGATATAACATCATAACCGTTGGAGCCTCACCCCCAACAGCTACTGTAAGACGATGAATATAAATTATTATATCCAGAATAGGCTTACTAATATTTGAATACAAGTCAGTTAAGCAGCTACAAAACTTTTCAACATCTTGGGTAAGAAGTTGATCTGGATTTGAGATACGAGTATCCAGGTTACTCATACGATAGTATGTCATTCCAAGCATGTACTGATTGTACAAATGTTGAGACAGTTTTGTACGAAACCTCAATTTTAGTTCACTAAGCCCATATTTAAGAACATTATTCATCAGGGAAATAAATGGCATTGCATACATAAAAGACAGCAAATTTCTAACAAATAATTCTCTATCTTTACTTATTATAGCTCTCTCAATTATTGTTCCATTCTGTATCATCCAAATGTCACACATTGTTCGTCCAACAAGAGAGCTTGCAACAAGGACCAAAAATCCAAATTCTGATGTAAAGAATCCTGGAACAATTATCCTTAATATTTTTCTCAGCTGTCTGAAGAATTCCGCATCTACATGAGCACGTAATTTTTTTGCATCTTTCTGTTCAAATACAACTGCTACTTCATCCACTTGCTGAGCTTTCCTGTGTCTTCTTTTCATTTTTAAATACCACATCCAGCAAGCTAAAACTGCTGAGGCTGTTAATGCTGATATTTTTCTGGACTGGAGAAATTTACTTAACATTGGCGCCATTGCAACAAAATAAAATTACTTGTAGAAAAAATACTTTATAGTAGAACTAGATGTTTCACACGATAATATATCAAATTGTACTGCCTAAATTCTACAAACTATCAGGCTAGAAGTAGCATTACTATTATCAATGAAATTGCTAAAAATCATGTGATAATCCTTGTGTTACTACTTTACGTATTATTGACCAAAATTTTAGATATGCATACCTATAAGTGCTATAGTTCACTTTCTTTTTGGTATTAATATAAGAAACTTACTCTGAAAAACTGAATATAAATCGTTACTTCGACATTTTCTTCCGCCTAATAATTATATATATACTTCTTCTTCGTTAGAACACTACTCGTCACAACGGAAAGAACGCCATCTATATATTTTATAATATCTTCATGAAAATTAAAAATGTAATAATTTCAAATTCATTACTTTAAAATTACACAACTAACACAAAATTTTACTAGAATACTAATTTATACAGATCAAATTACAATTATAATTTTCTTTATTAGTGAAAACTAACAGCCAATAATATGAACAACTATAAAAATTCAATATTAAAAAACTGCGTTGTTTAACAATCTATATATTTATTATTAACATTTTCTCATAAAATGAAGGAAAGTTTCACTAAAAGTCATTATTATATAAAAAAAATGTCACATAAGCCATACTTTGATCCTGTTTTCTAGTAAGTATATGTAATTTAATATGTAGGAATTCTTTACTTCGTCGAGAAAAGGTGAACATAAAAAATATTAATTTCTTGGAGCCTCCTAATATCGATAAAATATCCTTAATAATGAATAATTAAAAACAGAATCTGTTGACTATTATTACGCGAGCCAAAATTAACAATCCATGAAACTAGGAAAAGAATTAGTTTAAATGCACTTCCACATTATCCAAGTTTGTTTACAGTATTATTTCAATTGTTAAATTTATCTTCATATTGTATTAATGGTTTGAGCTTCCTTTTTTATATTAGAAAATAACAGTATTAAAAATCGACAAATAAGCCTGTTACATAAATTCGAACACGAAGAAATCATAATTACATCGCCCATGCCAAAAGTAAATTTACTACAAATATTTAACGCATGAAAATTATTGACCTACACCACCGATACATACACTGAGAAATTATAGTTATATAAGCGAAAATTGACATTTTGATGTTGTTCAACTATTCTATATTCCAAATGGTCTTATTTACAGTGTTCTTAATTTTGTTATTTATTAATAAAATACTAATTAACAATAATTATTCCTCTTTGTTTTTCACATGGGGGGCCTTCTTTTCAGCAACAAGATAAAAGTTTTACCGCAATATCTATATATTTTTAATTATTCACTTAATACAATTAAATATGGATGTCGTATATTCTACATGTAACCAAAATACTTTCGTAAACAAGAAGGAATCCTCAATAGCTGTAGCTATGATTATATCTAAAATCGGTCAAGAGATAGAGCTAAAGTTTTGTACTTGAAAAAAAAAAATACTTTTGAGCCACTATGCCGCAGCTAAAAATTACCTAAGTGAGAATGAAAGGATCAGTATATAAAAATGTGACATCTACAACATGTTCAAATGAACATATGAAATCAGGCAATGTTAATGTTAAAATGGCCAAGTTAAATAATATAAAATTAGCCCAAACTTTATCCTTTCTTTTTCATTCGTGCTACTCGTTCCTATTGATACTTATTGCAGTGAAAATGTAAAGGAGACTTATAGGCCAGTACACTAACCACTTGGACACTCCTACCAACTTAACTGTAAAAACAGGTTGCTTTTACAATTATGTTGTGAATATACGAAAAGCCCGAACTACTTAACCCTGAAACTACCGACTTGTTTACATCCCTTTCAATGACGATGGGATCCACATATTGCGTAATATTGAACAACTTTACGTTTTTGTCTGTCAGAACAATCGATGTAAAGAACTGGACAAATCGTTTCACAGAAATTAACTGCTCATTTTTCAATGTTAAATATACAGGAAAGTCCAGTAGTAGTTCTCGAAATTAAATGCAATAGTCACGGTAGTTTTATAAATAGTTTAGAGAAACTCTGTAATACGATTAGTCAATTCTTAAGGGCATATATGTATATATTTGAACATGTCGAAACACGATAAAATAACATATTACAGATAAATGTACATTTATTTATTATTACTTTACAAAAAGGCAGGGAGGGAGTTATTTGGCGAAATATTATTAAATAAAAAATATAATATAAAGAAACATGGCATACCCTATAGTGAAGAATCTTAGTTTTTAGAACAAGCTAACCAGATATATTCAGAAAGCTGCTATTAAGCATCCAGTGAAGACCATTGATAAAGAAATGAAAAACACAAAATATGTAAAAACACTTATAAGCTCATTAAAAACAAAAAATCATTATTGTTACTGATAAGTACCCATATTATTGTTCAAAACGGAGACAAATGTTGGGTTGAGATTCAAAAAAGAAAAATTCCACATCAAAGCAGATAAAACCTCAAAAACAATGAAAGTGTTTATGGTTTTAGTAAAATTTTAAGAAATATTATAGTCACACAAGAAAACATTCCCAAAATAGTGAGTTATATCAATATAATGTTTCGTAACTTCTTCCAAAAATTACTATGTTTTCATGATAGGGAAAACCTAATTTGTAACATTTTCTCAGTTTTATAAAGTCTGACAAAATTCGTTCTGTTTATTGCCCTCTTCTGACGTCTAGAAGAAAGATAATGATCTGCATTTGTCATACAGCTTAGCCTATCATCAAATTTTAAAACATGAGCTGGAGCTCTTCGAAAAAAAAAAAACTTTGAAGGACTTCAAGTCATATTCGTTACACAACAGTATATATTAAAATAAAGCAAATTCAAAGAATTTCCTTTCATAACTGTTTTAAAATACAGCTACATCTGTCACTTTTAATGTAAATTACCAATGTAAAACGAACTGCATCGAAAATATTTTTAATTACTATTACTTCAAACAACCCACAAAGGATTTCTATAACTATACACCTGGAAAAAAGTTAAGCACCGTCAAATATTTTTCAGGATTGCTTATTGAAAATAATGTTTTAATTTTCATGATGTTGAGCAATGTTCATAATTTCAAACATAATTAAAAGGATGTGAGCGTTCAGGTGTGACATTTAAATCAGGCACATTTTTCCCCATGTGCAACTTGCTCCCTTCTTCACGCCCAATATGCACTATTTTCTCGTGCATCAAATCCGTATTTAAGTCCCGAATTTCTGAATGCAAAATCATTTTAAGTAAGAATGGCAAGAAGACGGATATCAGAGGCGCAGAGATGGCAAATTATTGGCATGAATTCCGCTGGTATGTTCTACAAGGCGATAGGTAAACAGCTTGGCTATCATTACACAGTGATCAGCCGTTTGGTCAGAAAACATGTTGCCACCCAGAATGTTTTTTTCCCCACGTGCAACTTGCTCCCTTCTTCACGCCCAATATGCATTATTTTCTCGTGCATCAAATCCGTATTTAAGTCCCGAATTTCTGAATGCAAAATCATTTTAAGTAAGAATGGCAAGAAGACGGATATCAGAGGCACAGAGATGGCAAATTATTGGCATGAATTCCGCTGGTATGTTCTACAAGGCGATAGGTAGACAGCTTGGCTATCATTACACAGTGATCAGCCGTTTGGTCAGAAAACATGTTGCCATCCAG
>NW_013667600.1:132732-135130 GCF_000517525.1 Limulus polyphemus
ATCTGAATCACTTGAAAAAAACACGGGGGTGCTTAACTTTTTTCCAGGTGTATATGTTTCTATAATTCAAAAATTTAAAAAGTGAGTTTTATACTTTCCTCTTCATTTTTACTTTTATTTGCACTTCTTTACTTCTTGTCACTTTTCTTCATTGGTAGTTTTAAATTTTATATATTTTAGGTAACATGTGATCACTATATCAGAAAATGTTTAACAAATTAAATATAAATTATCTTGTACTCTTGAGAGTTTCAAATTAATTTTGATTGCAAAATGGCTTGGTCCATAAACACTAATAAGATGTACACAACTATGGTTGTTTATCATAGTTTGGGAATGAAACTTATAACCTTTTGCACAGATAAACTGAATGGACAGGTTAGAAACTCTAGTTTCAGGTATATCTATCCCTAATTATGAGCTAATGGCAAGAGGAAAGGCAGCAAAAGTCAGCAGCACCCACCACCACAAGGGTGTTCTTCAGTGCTTTAAACCATGTAATAGTTAGACTGTCATTTCTATAATGTGTTGATAACTGAAAGTGTGGAGGGTGTTCAGTGGTATCATGTCCAAGCCCCTGGAACCCAAGATACTAAACACTATGCTATGTAATGGTTGAAATACTTCTTGTACAAATTGAAACATATTTAGAAAAACTTCTAATCTGAATGAAATCTTGGTTATTGTAGGTTTACAAACAGGTATTATTTGTATTCTACAGAATATATTATAACAGACTAGGATGAAGATGGTTAATTTGCCTACCCAGCAATTTTCAGAATCTACACGCATACAGTTGAATATATGTCAAAATGACCAAATTATCAATCATGACTTTGGTATTTTACAATTAGCTAGACACTGTTATCAGCTCATCATTCTCTGGGAGATCTATTGTGTATCACTGATTCATCAAGCACTTAACTGACTTATCAGAATTTATGTTCAAAAATATTCTGACTAGAAACTGGTATTAGTAATGTGAAAATCATTTTAAAAAATGAATCAGTTCTAAATATTACACTTAATATCATGAACAACTTTACCGTGGAAATTTTTAAAGTAATTAAAAATCCAACATCTCAGCTAATGATGAGCCATCTTCAAGCCTGAAGGTGGCCCTCTTCTATGGGCTGAAATATCATAATTTTAATTGCTTAAAAACAAACATCTCTTCTGTAAATTTGTTCATGTTATTACAAGTAATGAAAGTGTACTCTCTAGACAACATGTTTAATATAAAAAACTGCACTTTCCATACATTTGAAATTTAATTGTTCCTTGTAGGTAGATTCTCCATTTAATCATCCTCGGTCTTTTACAGAATCTTTATATTCAAGTGAATCATTCTAGCTCCAATTAGGCAAATGAAAAAATAGATATCTGAAACTTTAGACAGAATGTAAATCTTAAATAGGACTTGCTTGAAAAACAAAACGAGCAGTTAGGATTTATTATTATTTTACAAAAAGGCAGGGAGGGAGTTATTTGGCGAAATATTATTAAATAAAAATATAATATAAAGAAACATGCCATACCCTATAGTGAAGAATCTTAGTTTTTAGAACAAGCTAACCAGATATATTCAGAAAGCTGCTATTAAGCATCCAGTGAAGACCATTGATAAAGAAATGAAAAACACAAAATATGTAAAAACACTTATAAGCTCATTAAAAACAAAAAATCATTATCGTTACTGATAAGTACCCATATTATTGTTCAAAACGGAGACAAATGTTGGGTTGAGATTCAAAAAGAAAAATTCCACATCAAAGCAGATAAAACCTCAAAACCAATGAAAGTGTTTATGGTTTTAGCAAAATTTTAAGAAATATTATAGTCACACAAGAAAACATTCCCAAAATAGTGAGTTATATCAATAGAATGTTTCGTAACTTCTTCCAAATATTACTATGCTTTCATGATAGGGAAAACCTAAATTGTAACATTTTCTCAGTTTTATAAAGTCTGACAAAATTCGTTCTGTTTATTGCCCTCTTCTGACATCTAGAAGAAAGATAATGATCTGCATTTGTCATACAGCTTAGCCTATCATCAAATTTTAAAACATGAGGTGGAGCTCTTCAAAAAAAAAAACTTTGAAGGACTTCAAGTCATATTTGTTACACAACAGTATCTATTAAAATAAAGCAAATTCAAAGAATTTCCTTTCATAACTGTTTTAAAATACAGCTACATCTGTCACTTTTAATGTAAATTACCAATGTAAAACGAACTGCATCGAAAATATTTTTAATTACTATTACTTCAAACAACCCACAAAGGATTTCTATAACTATGTTTCTATAATTCAAAAATTTAAAAAGTGAGTTTTATACTTTCCTCTTCATTTTTACTTTTATTTGCACTTCTTTACTTCTTGTCACTTTTCTTCATT
>NW_013667600.1:135798-137886 GCF_000517525.1 Limulus polyphemus
ATATCATGAACAACTTTACCGTGGAAATTTTTAAAGTAATTAAAACTCCAACATCTCAGCTAATGATGAGCCATCTTCAAGCCTGAAGGTGGCCCTCTTCTATGGGCTGAAACATCATAATTTTAATTGCTTAAAAACAAACATCTCTTCTGTAAATTTGTTCATGTTATTACAAGTAATGAAAGTGTACTCTCTAGACAACATGTTTAATATAAAAAACTGCACTTTCCATACATTTGAAATTTAATTGTCCCTTGTAGGCAGATTCTCCATTTAATCATCCTCGGTCTTTTACAGAATCTTTATATTCAAGTGAATCATTCTAGCTCCAATTAGGCAAATGAAAAAATAGATATCTGAAACTTTAGACAGAATGTAAATCTTAAAGAGGACTTTCTTGAAAAACAAAACGAGCAGTTAGGATTTATCATTAATTTCACATTAGATTCACAATAAAGTTTTTATCTTTACTGAAATTTCAATTGAAAGCAATAACAATGATGAGTTAAGCAATTTTGCAAAGCCATTCTGAAACAGCTTTAATATAGATTTCATTATTCACCGATTCTCTGGCAATGCTTTCTGCAAACTCTACAAATACTGGTTTAAGGTCAGCAAATTGGAAGTCTTTGCCTTGCCGTCCCAGGTAAGTGTTGTTGTTTCCAGTGTCATCTGTAGAATCTAGCATGGCATTCTTTGTGACCCTTAACATGTTTCTGGAAGAATGAAAAACACACAATAAATAAGATTACTACAAACCAACAAGTTTCTGTTGCATATTCTGTTTAACATAATGATCACACTGACATCTATCAAAATTCATGTAATACTCATACATGTGCACATGTTAATTTGCCAATGTTTAAAAAACCTGTGTGTCAGTTTTTTCTTTGAATATTTAGAAAAATACAATGACTTTTTCATTACTGCTTCCAACAGTTTGGCATAAACCTTTATCCCTTTATAAACTGAAAAGTGGTAACCCAGAAAATTGAGCAGGGAGTTCAAAGCACTTGCATAAACTCCCACATTCTATTGCAGGGTTAAAAGGCAACCTCATGATTCATAGAGGCCCCATCATACAGAGCAAGCTCCTCAATTATCTCAAATTACATTTATAGCTATCCTAAGGTAGGCCTGTACTCTAGAAAACTTTCTAAAAACACTCACCAATAGTACCTGAGCAAGCATGACATGTTTAGTCTTGTTAACTTGTAAGTGGGAACATGAATACATTTTCAAAATAACAACCCATGGAATCCCAAAGGAAGCTAGAAACACAAAATATAATAACAGTTCCACATTAAGCAACCCTGAAAATCTGCTATTGGATCCCAATGATGCCTGGATGGCCTTATAGGGCTATTTTAGCCTTCCTAGGTAGGAAGGCTATGCCATATAGCTAAGAAAACTCCCTGGGATACCGAGTTCACCTGCCAAGTTTGGTCCTGTTAGCTCCAGAACTTTGGGATGAGTTAGATGGACATACAAACATACAAAGCATGTAAGGTACTCAAATGTAAATCCCATGTTGTAGCAGTATTTTTATGTAATACTAAAACACAAATTCCATGTTGTAGCAGTATTTTCATGTAATACTAAAACACAAATTCCATGTTTTATAAAAATTTTACATGTAAAATACTAAATGTATGTAATTTGGTAGCAGCTTTTATTCAGAGGATTTACAAAAATAAAAGTTAACTGTTCATTTAGTCATGAATAATCTTACTGTTTGTTTGTTTATTTTAGAGCAAAGCCACATTGGGCTATCTGCTGTGTCCACCGCAGGGAATCAGAACACAGATTTTATTGTTGTAAGTCTGTAAACTTACTGCTGATCCACCGAAGGATAATAATCTTACTGACTGTATACTTGAACAGTTTTTCATTTCTGGAAAAATCTACACGTATTTAATGCTGGAAAAGATAGAAACACTAATGTGAACAAACTATTCATTACCCCATCCTAGCAGAAACACTGCCCTACACATAGTTAATGCTGGAAAAGATAGAAACACTAATGTGAACAAACTCTTCATTACTCCATCCTAGCAGAAACACTGCCTTACACATAGTTAATGCTGG
>NW_013667600.1:138619-152742 GCF_000517525.1 Limulus polyphemus
CACATAGTTAATGCTGGAAAAGATAGAAACACTAATGTGAACAAACTCTTCATTACTCCATCCTAGCAGAAACACTGCCTTACACATAGTTAATGCTGGAAAAGATACAGACACTAATGTGAAAAAACTATTCATTAATCCATACTAGCAGAAACACTGCCCTACACATAGTTAATGGTAGAAAAGATACAGACACTAATGTGAACAAACTATTCATTACTCCATCCTAGCAGAAACACTGCCCTACACATAGTTAATGCTGGAAAAAAGCAGACACTAATGTGAACAAACTATTCATTACTCCATCCTAGCAGAAACACTGCCCTACACATAGTTAATGCTGGAAAAGATACAGACACTAATGTGAACAAACTATTCATTACTCCATACTAGCAGAAATGCTGCTCTATGGCCAGTTGTTTGTGCTACTAATTTCTAATTTTAGTGTTATACCTTATTGAAAAAAAATAAGATAAAGTGAAACATTTTCTAAAAAAAACGATTTTTTTTCCAGAAGTACTGCACAAGAAAATTGTTCAGATTGTGCTCTTTAGTCATACACAACTCATTGCATCAACATGATTCAATGTACAGAGCCAAAAATTTTCATAAATTTTACTGATATAAACTGTAATGTTTTTATATATTAAAAGTGGTAGCATTTATTGAAAAAAATAATAGTTTTTTGAAAAACTCTAGTTTCTCATTACTACTTTTATAAATTACATCAATAAAGATATAATCAAACCCTCATGTACAGTCCTAGTGAAAGCCGTGTTCTTGTTGTGAGAAGAGTACTTTTATTTGAAATTGTGTTCTATTATAAAGAAATGGTTGTTGAACATACCACAGTTACTTTTCTAGTTGTCTGAATGTTGAATACCCAAAGTGTGAAATTTTTCATGGAATTTTGTTTGTAGTGACATTCAATAGATGGTGCAGGAGTTTTGGTTACATATATAGATACTGACATATATGCTACATCCAAAGTATGAAGATTGTAGTTTTATCAACTGATGAATAGTACACAAAACAGAATCTAAAAAGTATCTAAAACACAACAGAAACATTAAAAACAAAATTCAACTGGTGGCTTTTTAATACGTTACAGTATTAATCACTCTAAAATCACTTTTAGGTTATTTTTTACTACTACCAATTGTACAAACTTAATTCTTCTGTTTCTTAAACAAAATTATTTTTTACTAGACTACATATTGCATACTACAAATAGAACTCACTTTTACCAACCAACTTTGATGCCCTTTTGCTATGAAATTATTTTACACACTTATGTCTACAGTAAACACAATGCAACAGGTAAGACATCACAGTTTTTTTAAGGTAGGGTGTTTAATGATTGCTATATGATAAATTAGAAATCAAGGTGAAGCACATCTTTTACATTTATGATTAACATCATCACTAAAAGATGCAATATCAGATGTACACTGAAGTATCCTATTTAGTTGTTTAAGTAACTAAAACTGTTAATGTGAACATAATTAATCCTAATTTTTTTGTCAGATTTTAGTTTCATGTTGTTTCACACTACATAATTATAAAAATGTAAAACTTGGTTTTAGCATTATAAGTCTTCAGACTTACCACCAGGAGGCAATAGCAAAAATAGATGAGAATGTTTTTTAAGTACATCTGTATATTGAATGTACAATTTATATGGGCAGTAATATTTAAGGATAAATATTATGAATTTTATTTAATTCATTCATATTTGTAAAACAAAAGATATATCACACATGAAATGAAAACAATTTGAGAATTATTAAAAAGAGTATCATTCTTTGATAATAGCTGCACTAATATACTAATATGTATAACCACTGAATTCTGATACAACTTTTAGCCTACTGCACTGGTTTCATTGTTGATGTAACTTGTAAGATAACCGATACTAATAACTGTCTCCTTTATACGAATAGACATATTATATTCCTAGGTTTCTTTCCAACAACTACAACTGTATGCCACTCCATTCTTTCTGGGCTGATTATCTTAAAACTTGCAAGGGCGTGCAAACAGTACAAGATAGTTCATAAATTGATAAAAAAAAAAGAAAAATGTGAAGTTGTTGAAATAGACATTCGAATTTTTGAAATAATTCATTTTAAATGTTCTTTCATTTTCTTATCCTAATTTTGTGCAAAAGTTCTTTTTTCAATCCAGAAACAAGCATGTCAGTTAATAACACATTATGTGAAGACATTCTGATGAAATACAATACAGGAGAAAGAAACACAAGAATCTAGTTATAATATTCCAGAGCTGATGAAAAAAAGTGAAAAATCTGATTAAGAAAATATATAAAAAACATAAATCCAGAGATAATACGGTCAAACTTTTAAAAAACCTAAAAAAAAGAAATGAAGAAAAAAGGTATAAAATTATAAAAATCTAAGAAACCAGCTGCATGCTCATTTAATGCATGCAAGAACACCTATGTAGCATTTCAATTAATGATCAAGATAAGCTTGTAGTTTGGCATTTCTAAAAACTGAATGCTCCATCGGGAATTTTAAAGTAATTGCCCTCTGACATGTCCCTTCTATCACCAAAGAATCAGAATAAAAAAAACAAAATATTTAGTGAGGAACCTACTAAGCTGAATAGTTAATTCAAACAGACAATAACAACTTTTACAGTAGACAAATATATTTTAATAAGTACAATGCTTCAACTGATAGTGCTGATACTATTGGTTGAAACATTGTAATTATTAAAATAAGATCTTTCCTTCAAAAAAAGTTACTGTTATTATATTTTCAAAACAGAAAATTTCTAAATTTGATGTTTGTATAAGCTATTATGGTATTAATGTGATATGCGGGCCTGTCATATGTTTTTCATTTCTATAGATATACATATAAATCTGCACAATTTTTGATTATTTACTCTTTGCTCTGACATGGCAGAAATATGTAGTCCAAAACGTTTCTAATATTGCTTTATTCTAGTTACTTCATTTCTTCGTTCTCTTTAGTAGATGACATCTTCTATGCCTGCAGGTATATTATAGCATTAAATGAAGCACCTAGATTGAACAGGTTAGCAGTGGAATATCCTTTACTAGCTAATTACAACAATGACTGAAAGTAACAGACAACCTATGATATCATGGAACAGAGGTCACAAGGTGATGCTATCTACTTGACAAAGAAAGTGAGTTTACATTGTAGATTCAAGTGCACTTTTTTAGATCAGTTCTCCACTAGTCAATCTATGGGAAGGATGTGCTTTCTTTTCAAAGATCACTATGTTTATTCTGTGAATATCAATTCTGAGAGAAAGAAGATAACAGGAATAAACACAATCTAGAGGAGTAGAGGACTGTCTGTTTGTCAAGAATGGATACACACACTGTATTTTCTTTTTTTTATTGTCAAAATAAAGATTTTGTTTATTTGTTTATAATGTGTCCAGCTTTATTACTTTTAAATCAAAGAAAAAAGTCAGTTCCATTATCTCTCTCGCTAGAACCCTCAGAAACTCCTTGGCAAACTCTGCTGTTATTGCAGACTTGTCTATATAATACTTAATTGGAAATCACTTTCATCCACAAATCCCACATTAACAAACAGTTCAGCTTTTGATAATTGTTTTAAACCATTATCTGTTTTAACACTTTTGAAAGATTGTTCAAGTTACTTCTATGTTTTGTGTTTCAAAGTATAATGCAAACATACTTGAATAATCTAACTTTAATGACTAGACTCAATAAAATCCAAACGGAAGTTGAAAAGACAATTAGACAACAACCTAAGAAAAAAAGATTTCAAGAAAATTAATATAAAAAGTAAATACAACCATCCATACCACAACTTTAATTTTTCAAGAAAACTTTATGACCAACTAGAAACTTTAATATCACTGAGCATTTTGTCTAGTGAGGTATTTAAGATTTATTATTTTAACCCCCATTCTTCATTTTCATAATAACATTTTATTTATGTATTTAGTACAGAATATTTGTTCAAGGCTCAACATTTTCAGCAATACTACTTCTGCAATTACTACTGTAATTTGGTCAGTAGCATATTGGTTATCATATCAGTTCATAATAACATGTACTGGTATCATATAGTTAGGTTTTGACTGTATCAGTACAGTCCTAATTTTGATAATTTTTAACATTATTCGAATATTATAGATTGACAAAATGTTTCTCTGATAAAGATGCTTCATGTCAAAAAAAAATCTAATATGTATCAATGATGAACAAAAGTTTTGAAACACTGGAATAAATTAATTATTATACTGTATGCAAAAGTTAGTTAAATTCTTTCCATGTCTTAAAGGAACAAAGAGTTTAACTTGGTTTCTCATGATACATGCAAATGAGAATTTTCTTACATTTTCCCTGGACAGAATGCCAGTCCATCCAAGGTTAACCCTAACTCTTAGTTGGTACCCATTTTACAGCTTGGTGGACTGAAGCAAGTTTTGAGTAAAGCATTTTGCTCATGGACACAATGACTGGAAGAGGATAAACTTTGAACTCGCAACCTTTCAGTTGCTAGTCCAAAGCAATAAACACTAGGCTATGCATCTGTATGCAATAGCACACCTAAGAAAACAATGAACATTTGACCATAAAGGAGGATCTAATCTTGATTTCCAGGAAAGTTACTTAAAAAGACACACACACACACACACACACACAAATATATATATATATATATATATACATTTATTTGTGTGTGTATGTGTGTGTTAGTGAGTATGACTTTATTCAAACAATAATAAAAAATAATCTTATTTCAAAGTTTGGTAATATTGTACTGTTATAATCTACTGTCACATTTAATATGATAATATCTTTGATTAATCTTGTTCCAAACTTAAACAAGATTAGTTTTGAAACTTAAGTATGAGATGATTAATTGGAACAATTTTCTGCAAGAATGATAGAAACTTTCATGAGAATATGAACTACACTATTCCAACACAATGTCTACGACTTGACAAAACTCAACAAATGAGGAATGTTTTGGCCTACCACTATCTACATAAAATGAAGTTCTGATAATATACAGTTGCTCTCAGGCCACACAAAACTTTATTCCACATCCCAAGGAACAAACATCAGTTCAAACTAAATATTTACAAATAATCTTATACTGACCAAACTATATGAATGCCTAAAATATAAATACAAAAATATTGATTTTAAGTAGAACTTATCAGGACTGTTAGAAAAACAAATGGTGCAATAAACAAAACAAATATTTCTAAATTCCTACTCTATTGATTGTTAATTTTCTCCAAAGATAGAACAAAGGATACTGTTTAGATTTATTCTTGCTTACATTGGAAATTTCAAGAACTTTAAATAAAATCTGCATATCTTGGGTAATGTAATACATCCAATTAACAGTTCAAGATTTTTAGTCGGCTTAATCAGCAAATAAGAACTGTAAAAAATATCACAGAATAAATGATACATCCATTTGTTTATAGAAGTATGCAAGACTTGAAAATAGTTGTTTGAGAAAAAAGATGTATTACAGTTTTTGGGTTAATCAGAGTATACAAGACTTTAAGACAGTTGTTGGAAAAAAAGATATAGTTTTTGGGTTAATCAGAACTAGTACATAATCAAGCCAGCAAAATATGTTGTGGAGACCAAGTTCCAATAGATCAACGATGATTTAAACATCCTGCCAGTGCTCCAGCATTCTATAGCAGTGCAAGGCATTAAACAAAGCTGAGAAATCTAAGATTTAACACTTCTATGTAAAACCCTGTGAGCTACTGACAAACAAGGAACAAAATTCTAGCAGTTATTTGATCATTAAGACAACTCAAACTGTTGTGAATGTTTTTTATTCTGAAAAGTTACTAAACTGATACTATTTTTGAGAACTTGAAGAACTTTTAATGATTCAATCTATTGTATATATATATATCACAACAAACATAAAATAAATACTAGTTCATGAAATAAAAACCTAACTGGAACTGGACAACTAATGATGCAAGCTATATGTTAAATATTGACCATTATACTAAATAAGATACAAATGCCTACATTTCTTTCTCCAACTGGGACTGGATAACTTTGCTGGACTTTGCCATGGTTTCATCTGTAAAATAACAAAACTCCTCATAAAACCCAATACCGGTGATCATTATACTCTATTATAAAAACATCTCAAATGTATTGAAATAAATACACAAAATCAAACCACCCCCATTATGATGTTTTAATATTTACAAATTTAATCATGTATGTAGACTCATGAAACTACAAAAACAATGATTCAAGACAGTTTTCTTGAAACACAGCTAATGCTGCTAAGAGAGCCAAATTTGAAAAAGGAAAATAGAGATGGTGGAATCTACCTATCATAAGAAAATTGCTTTAATTTCAAGAGATACTAAACTAAAACATAGCCAAAGACTACAGCTGAAACTATTTTTATAAAACAGATCAAGTTATCTAAACATTTTCTGTTGCTTCAACTCTTAGAGTATTTGAGTAATTGTTAACTAAGATCTTCTGATTAAGAAGTTAGCACACAGGATCACTTACAAAAGTTATAATGATTTTCAAACAAAACCCAAACTCGAGCACTTTCGATTAGTTCACTATTCTTCTTTGACAGCGCTCAAGTTTTGAGTTTCATTTCGAAACCATGTTAACTAAAATCACTTGGCTAACACAGAAACATAACTAATACAGGATGAAACTGAACATTACTCTAATACTAATAAGTTCAGTGTACAAAAAGGAAAGAAGACATATTTTCACTTTAAAAAAGTGTATATAATATTAAAATCATTGCAAACAATGTACCTGTTTAACAGAAAGACTACTTTGTTTCTGTCATTTCAGATTCTTAAGATTATGTTATGTATTCTTCCAAGAGCTGACAACAAACTTCAGTAGGCTTCTACTGTAGACAAAAGTAATGTAAAAATATTGCTGCATTAATTTAAATACTTTTGTTGCTCTGTGTATGACTAAAGATTTGTGAATGAATAGGATATGTTTATTTGTGTATATACTTTTGGTTTGAGGTTTAAAGGAATACATTTTTAGAATTTTCAGGAACTTGTGTAGCACTCTATAAATCTAGATGGAATGTTTTTTGAGCAAAAGAACGAATGATGTAACTAAATATTAACTTGTCTTATGTCACCTTGGCTACATAGACAAAAGTATGAATGTCAATTTTGCTACATGGTCAAAGGAATGAATGTCAACTTGATTACATGGATATAGGTGTGAATGTTACCTTGGTTACATGTGTGGTACTCTCAGGTGAACTGATTTCCATGTGAGTACGAGATAGGTCCAATTAATATCAAGAGGATTAAACACGAAATGTACCGAGTTTTAGTCTGTGTGAAAAAATAAATAGTCTGCACTTGTGATGTAAAGTGTAAATCTTTATTGTAAGAAAAAAAATGCATATTTTTTTGGACAACTAGACAATCAACTACTATTAAAACAGTGAACAGATCAGTAGCTTTCTTTGTGCAAGATGAATATATCAAAAACCATAAATGTTGAAACTAAGCAGAACTCTGACTGAACCAAGCCTCATTACCAAAACAAAAAATCTTAGTTCTGTTAAAAATAGCATGAGCATCACCACACGACTGGTTGTTCTATCACTACATGCAAAGGCTGTAGCCTCTAGATATCATCTAGTTGGCAGTGAAAGACAATGCTATCAATGACCTATGAAGGGTGAAGATGCAGCAACCACCTAGTAAGCTAAGTAGATAGTATCTGTTGGGGAACAACAAAGAAACAAAGACAACTGAAAAAAAACAACTTCAATGATTTTATGGACCACATTTTCATATCAACATTACACAGAAACAGAATAAACATTTTTTTTAATTCCTATATTAATAAAAATGGTGTACAACATATGATATCCTTAAATATCACACGTGACCAGTGCAATGAATGTAATAAGGGGTAACATAGACAATGAATTTAATGTCATTGTAACAAGGGATTAAATGTCAACTTGCCTGCATGAATAAAGGTTTAAATGCCAACTTGAATACATGAATAAAAGATTGAATGTCCCCCTGGCTACATGGACAAAGGATTAAATGTAACCTTGCCTAGGTGAATAAAGGATTAAATGTAACCTTGCCTATGTGAATAAAGGATTAAATGTAACCTTGTCTATGTGAATAAAGGATTAAATGTAATCTTGCCTAGGTGAATAAAGGATTAAATGTAACCTTGCCTAGGTGAATAAAGGATTAAATGTAACCTTGCCTATGTGAATAAAGTATTAAATGTAATCTTGCTTAGGTGAATAAAGGATTAAATGTAACCTTGACTACATGGACAAGTGATTTTAATGTTACTTTGGTTACATGGACAATAGATGAATGTTATCTTGACTGCATGAAGAATGCAACTATGTATGAGAAAACTGGTGAAAGTGCTTTAAGGACACTAATCTATAATTAACACTTAGGAGAAAGCCTGATATATCATTAAAATGAGTAAGTCACACCCATCAAAACAAACTTGTAAATTAGATAGAAATTAATCACAAAAACTGTAATGATATATTTATTGTAATTAAAAACTTTCAAGGTATTGTCATTTACCTACAGATTAAAGGTCAGATGTTTTTTGGCTTACGTCAGCTACTTTCTTACACATTACAAACTAAATAAAAGCAAGCATGGCATTGAAAACTTATTTTCATTTATACAAATTTACTTATGAGTTCAAAGCTATTTTGAAAAGAAATGTAACAGATTAGCATCTCTCAAACATGAAGTTCACACTCATTTACAACTTATACATACAAATATGCAACCAAATTTTAATAACACCTTTTATAGTTTAATGTATTTTCTCAGGTAAGTTTTAGTGTCATAAATACACATACATATATAAATATTAATCTACAAGTCAAATAATAAATGAATTATGACATTCAATATAGTTTTATCTTTCCATGACTAACATGCTTATTGTAATTTGATACAAATATTTAACACAAACAGAAATATGTATATTTTTAGGTATGTTAATATAGTTCAATCACTCAGATAATCATATTCCTATTCTGATGATGATGATGGCTTAAACAAATGCAGCCAAAAGGTGTAGCAAAATGTCTTTGTTTTTGCAATAAATAATAATTGTGATTTAAATAGTGTATTACTTTTATTAATTAAATACCACAATATACATATGAGCAAACCAGTTAATCATGTACAACATTGACATAATTTACTCATTCTAATAATCATGTAAAATGTTGACTCACACTGATAATCATGTATACATGTTGACAGAATTTACTCATGTAGAAACTAACATCTTACCTTGTTTATTGCAAACAATCAGAAAAGGAGGACAATTATGTGACACCACACGCTCACTCAAAACAGTGTACAACAGTCTGCAAGGAATGGGTATGTAAGGAAAAATAAGTAACAAAAACCAAAATTTACTCCTTAATATATTATACTTTAAAATGATTCAGCTAAAGAATATACAAGAATACAATGCAATAATGTGTGATAAGACATTAGTTGAAGCTGTTTTAAATGGATTATTTCTTACTTAGTCTAGAGCTAGAGTCCAGCAAAGAGTTTGACAGTTAAACTAATCAGAAAAAAATTATTTTAACTTTAGCTTATGATTAAATCAATTATCATGAGAAAAATAACTAAATGAAATTATGGTTTCCAATTATTCTAACTATCCAAGTAATAGAAATATTGTCACTGTGTTTGTCTGTTGTTAAGCACAAGCTATGTAATAGGTAGGGAGGATGCCTTATAATCTGAGGGTCTCGGGTTTGATTATCATTGCCAATTAACTTTTTGTCCTGTGTTTATCACAAAGCTACTGAGGCTATCTGCCAATGTCATTAATTTTGAACTGCTGATCAGAGAGAAAGTAACTGACTATCAGCACCCATTACAAACTCTCTAGCTACTTAAGTGTTAAATAAAGTGCAAGTTTATTGTTGTTCCCAGTATTTTTACATTGTGTTATGTTTCTAATTTATAACCGTGTAAGTACACTCTTTTAAACTGTATAAGCAGGTGCAGATCTTGAATAGAAGTTTAGAGGTCCAGACCTCCCATCCATTTTTGCACCAGAAATTAATAACTATAATTATAAGCATTACACATACATACACACACACACACACAAACTGACAACTGCCTTTTATATATAAAATTTATATTATGTTAAGATTACATCTTCATCCCAAGACCATGCATGTAGCCCCAGTTATCTGGGGTACTAACAAACAACTCTAGGCTTCACTAACATAATTTTATCACCCAAACCTTGACCCATAATGTTCCAGCAGAAATTGTTGAAGTATACCCAATTTACTTATTTCATGAAGTTGTTTAAATCAGTTGGCTCTGAGGTAAATGAAAGATTTCACAAATCCATCAATATTGCAGACGTACCAGTGTTTTTTATAATTAGATCATATAACCTAAAAATTAAGTTTGAACACCAAAAGAAAATGAAGCACCCAAAACCAATAAGCCTAAGATTTATGATAAAAATTCTATTACAAAATTTAAACCTAAAAATTAATTTAATTTTTCAGAAATTAACAACTGCATTATTTAATGTAGTTTGTTTGTTTTTGAATTTCGCGCAAAGCTACACGAGGGCTATCTGTGCTAGCCGTCCCTAATTTAGCAGTGTAAGACTAGAGGGAAGGCAGCTAGTCATCACCACCCACCACCAACTCTTGGGCTACTCTTTACCAACGAATAGTGGGATTGACCATCACATTATAATGCCCCCACGGCTGAAAGGGCGAGCATGTTTGGTGGGACGGGGATTCGAACCAGCGACCCTCAGTTTGCGAGTCGAGCGCCTTATCCACCTGGCCATGCCGGGCCTATTTAATGTAGTATAAATAGGTGCAGATTTTGGGGGAGGTCTAAATTCCCAAAGCATTTATTTCACAACTGAGAAAAAACAGCAAAACATCCTTACACTACCATGTAGTATCAAAAAGTAACAACAGATGTCAGTGTTTTTATTTGATTGGTCTATTAACCCTCTCATCTCGTTTGTTGACTCACATTCAAAATTTTATTGAACTACTATTTCATAAATTTGTGTCAATAAGTTTGGTATCAAACTGTAGATTATAATTCAAATTGTAGTATTATATATTATTTAATTTCTTAATTTAAAAGTAAATATTAAAAACATAGTTAAAGATCAATTTTTTTGTGTCACGTGGTATGTTGAATGCAGCACTGGTTCCAATTAAATGTTTGTGATGTCAGAATACTAAGTCTATAGTTTTGTATGAATTAGGAACTCAAATTACTGATATGACAAGCTAGAATATAAAATAAGAACCTAACCTCACATCTTTCCCATTTGCTGAGATATCAGGCATGGCTGAAAGGTTAATATAATAAAAATAACTATATATAACTGTATAATGTTATGAGATTTAAGAAGCTATTTAGTCTAAACATTTATGTTTTCGTGTTATAATTTGTTGTCATTGCAGAACAAAAGAAGCATAATTTATATTTGTTTCCTAATTTTTTATTGTGGTTAAAAGATCAGTCAAATCTATCAAACCCGTACTGAGATTTCATTATTGAAAATAACAGATAAAATATAAAGTTTTTTCTTAACAAACGTTTGATAACTCTCTGGATATTATAAAGATTTCACATGTGAAATTTGAAATTTTTTTGATGCATAAAAGTATTTTTAATCTTAAAATGAAAATTACTTTGCGTGATAGTCAACATGCAAAAGGAAAATAAAAGACATGAGGAGAACATCGCTTAAGGAACATCATGAATTAATAATAAAAAAAATAATATTTTGTGTATGAAAGCATTGTAATACTTACTGATAATCTGCCAAATTTCGTTAACATACGCTTCTTAATTTAATAGTTACAGCATGAAAACCATAACAAGCACAAAATGGTTAAGAGGTCGGTCCCAGGGACCAAGTCCATGCTGAAAGCTTTTCCTAGATTTTCAGAATTCAACACAGTGGGAGTCTACAGCAATTCAGTTAAAGCTTCAGCCAATAACTGATTATTTCCAAATAAATATGACAATAGATGTTAATTAAAGATTGCCATGGTAAATTTCCATGCTTTAGTTTTTCTAAGGCATTCTAATAATGTGTCTAGGCTTTAGAGATTTAATGTTTGGTAAGAAACCTACCAAACTCAATAATTAATTCAAAAATACAATCACAACTTCTCAGGCTTGTCAACTTCCCCAATTTTGGTGGGAGTTTCATGATATGGAGTCTTGTTTTCCGATCTCCCAACATGCGAGCAGAATCTCCTAATATCAACCTTTTTAATAATTTAACAAAAAGAATAGTCATCAAATTCAACTTCACAGAGTGCCAACCAGATAAAGTAAATATTTACTCATCTTATGTGACATTGTTATACTTTATTGTATTATACTGTCTGCTTGTTGTACCACATTCCAATGCATTGAGTGAAAGGGCATTTTCAATGGTGAGAAAGATCATAACAGAGAACAGGACTGATTTAGGGCATGACGCAGTATGTGACCTTTTAAACTGCAAGTTTAACTCAGATTCCTCAGCCAGTAAATACAAGCCCAGCAAGCAGGTATTGAAAGATGCAAAAAGTGCAACATAAAACATAACAAAGAACACTAATAAGGATATATATGTATTTTTTAATTTTTAAATTCTTACAATAAGTGTATAACAATATTAGCAGATGACTGTGATTCTCTTAGTATATAAGCCCACTGTAAATGAAAAAAAAAGAAAACATCATTTCAATCTTATAAGTGTAAATAAATGTCTGAAGTTTCCCAGAATGCATAAAAGTGCACCTTTTTTTATAAATATTCTGGTGGAGCATGCTCCCCCCCAGGGGATGCTACTTGCAGTTGCAGTGCCTCCACAAAAAGTCTCCCAATTGGGCACCTCTCAGTGTTGACAGGTGTGACTTCTACTGTAGGCAAGTTATGATTTTAATAATTAGAATATTTCAACCCATCATGTAAAAGTTACATTCATACTTTTTTTAACATAACACTTACTGTATGATGACTCAACAATGAGTTGTAACACTAATTATTAAAATCTGAGCTTGCCTACTTTACAAATTTGTTTTTTCCATCAAAGTTAGTACTGCTTAGAACAGTTGTAGCTCTTATAACATAGACCTATTAGAAAATTGATTTTTCATTGTTTGGAAGTTAGAATATTCATGTTTTTGTATTATTGATGTCCGATATTAGGACATACACATGACTGATGACATTTAAAATGTTGAAAACAGGCATCCTGTTTACAAACACTAAATATGAATTTTAATTTTTAGTTTTTTCTAAATATAATTATAAATGATTTTAATTACAAGATTTAAAATGTTTGTCTATAATTGTTTTTATTTTCATATTAATCACATTACCAGAAAAAAGATATAAGCTTTGAAATTGCTGGATTATAGCCCAAAGGAGCTACTCATAATGACTTTTGTAAGCTTGCTAATTAATTTTATTACTAAAATAACTAGTATTGTATAATTATAAGTAATCAATGAAAGTAATATAAACTTATTAGTAGTGTTGTTTTTTTTTAATTTCACGCAAAGGTACATGAGGGCTATCTGCACTAGCCCTTCCTAATTTAGCAGTGTAAGACTAGAGGGAAGGCAGCTAGTCGTCACCACCCACCGCCAACTCTTGAGCTTCTCTTTTACCAACGAATAGTGGGATTGACAGTCACATTAGAATGCCCCCATGGCTAAAAGAGTCGAGCATGTTTGATGGGATGGAGATTTGAGCCCGTGACCCTCAGATTGCGAGTCAAGCATCCTACCCACCTGGCCATGCCGGGCCGTATTAGCAGTTCTAGTAAAAATCTATTTGGTCACCCTTATCCTTTCAACATCCCAGATCTATCCCTGTTCCAAGCAACAGCTTCTCAATTAGGAAAATTAGGAAACAGATATAAATCATGCTTATTTCGTTCTAGAATGACTACAAATTATAACAAGCATCCTAACCACCTGGCCATGCCGGGCCGTATTAGCAGTTCTAGTAAAAATCTATTTGGTCACCCTTATCCTTTCAACATCCCAGATCTATCC
>NW_013667600.1:152923-154114 GCF_000517525.1 Limulus polyphemus
CATAACATTATACTCATATATATATATATATATATATATATATATATTATTTTTACTTTATTGACCTTTCAGCCATGTCCGACTAACCTTACAGGATAATGGTTGGAGACGGCTTGAATGGGTAATGAAGAAAAACTTTAATATAAGTTTAACATAACAGCAAATGTACAACGTTTTGACAAAGTTACTTGTACCTGATGATGACAAAACCTTGTCGAAACGTTGTACATTTGCTGTTATGTTAAACTTATATTAAAGTTTTTCTTCATTACCCATTCAAGCTGTCTCCAACCATTATTAGTCTCAAAGTGGGTTCCTCGTCATCGAATTTAACCTTACAGAAGTTGCAATGATGTGGCGCACGTGCACTCATGTTACCCAAGAACATAAAACTGGCCTTTACAAAGTGACCTGTCTTGGCTGTGTGCTAGTGGACAAATGTTTTGTAAAATACAGTCACATTTCAGTCATAACACATTATACATGTATATACATTATTACTATTTACAAATAAGTTAATAAATTTCAGATATTTTTATCAAAATATAGAACATTAAATAAAGAAGTATAGAAAACATTATCTCTACTAGTTACGACATTTATACTAATTTTCTTCTTGCTGTAATTTGTTAAGCCTTATCAAATTTTCCCGAGGGAGAACGTGAAAAAAAAAACTTTTTTTAGGTTTTTTATATATGCATTTTTAAATAACAAAAAATCATAAATTACTATATCAATCCCACTATAATTTATCAAGCTTAGTAGCTTAGCTGTATTTGGGTCTAAAAATATAATTTTTCAAGCTCACTAATGTCTTACCTTACTGCTTGGAATCTAACATGAAAAAAAAAGGGTTTCTAACTTAGATACTTCGTAGGTGCTGAGAAAACCACTAGGGGGAATTCTGACCTTTCAATTTATTATACAATCAAGGTGTATGTAAGCAAGTATTTTCAAAAATGGAAGAGGTGGGCGGGGCCACCTTGGTTGATTCACTAAATATATTAAAATCTCAGAAAACAGAAAAGATAGGAGGTTCTTATCTTTATTATAGCTTGCCAATCAGTAATTTGAGTTTCTATTTCAAAAGAAACTATAGACTTAGTATTTTGACTTCAAAAACATCTAATTTGAACCAATGCTGCATTCAACATCCCACGTGACACACAAAAATTTATATTTAGGATTTTT
>NW_013667600.1:154306-164348 GCF_000517525.1 Limulus polyphemus
ATTTAGGATTTTTATTTTTCTTATTGAAGAAATTAACTAATGTATAATAGTAAAATTTGAATTATAATCTACATTTTGATACCAAACTTATTGACATACATCATAAAATTGTAAGTCAATAAAATTTTGAATGTGAGTCTACAAATGTGATGAGATGGTCTTTGACCTATGACCATAGAAAGACCCACAGAGATAGGGTTAAATTAACATTAGTACTATTAGTAAAATCTGACGTATTAATTTTTACATGTGAGTTGAAAAATAATTTTACTTCCAAAACAATGAAAGAAGTATTCAACTTACACATAGTGTAGGCCTACAGTTGAAACTATTTATGTTTTTCTTTATACGTTTTATTAGTGATGTTTTTAGGATAATAAAGTTTGAACTTTATATGGAAACTTGTTGCTTAAAAATGTCAGAAAGTAATACGTTTATTTTCATCAACAACAAATTATTAGTTTCAGTACAGTAGCCTAGTGGAAATTTATATGTACCCACAGTACACTATTAATTGTGTTTTCAGGATACTACAGGTTTTGTACTACATTGCATGTATAAAAGTTTAGAATAAACAATGTAACGTACTTCTAAGTTATTATATCTGAAGACAGGATTTCCTATAACTTTTCATATATTTTTGCCAGAAATTTTTAAGGCAATTTTATATGTTAATTCTAACTCTATTTAACCCTTTCACTGACGTTCACAACTTTAGTCAAATTCCAGATAGAGTGCCGAACGCAACTTTAGTCAAATTCCAGGTAGAGTGCCGAACGCGACTTAAGTCAAATTCCTGACATAGCTCAGTTTACCGGTCTGTAATTTACTCCATGCCTCACCTGCACGGTTTCTAGACAACCACAATGTAACTTAGTGTAGTTTCCTCAATCATGGGTGTTATTTTTGTGAAATTCTTGACTTTTGACCCCATTTGAGAGCACTGACCGGAACCATGTTAACAGGTAAACGTAAACAAAAACAATGGCTTGCAACAGAGGATGTATTGGGTGATATAATGCAAGATTCAGACTCAGAATTGAGTGAATTTGGCAATGATGATTGGGAAAACAGTGACACAGATACTAATAATACTGTAAGTAATGATAATACAGATGATGTAGCTAGCATATGGGGACAATGATAATGATGATGGTAGCCAAGGGGGTGTGGCTGATGCTGATCATGAGTGGGTCACTGATGATGATGATTATGACAAATATATCCCAATTTGTTGCCCAGCTTATGCCAAAAGGCCTGGCCCTGTGATTCCACCTTTGCCCAACAGTAACCACCCTGTAGATTATTTCTACTTGTCAGTCCCTCAGGAAGCATTTGTGCTTATTTGTGAGATGATTAACACCTATGCCCTTTGATATTCCGGCAGACATCCCTGAAAATTCTCACTTCAATGATTGGGTTGAGTGTACAACAGATAAAATCAAAGCTTGCAGATAATGATGGGATTGTGTTCCAAGCCAAGAATTAGTGACTACTGGGCAACTGGGGGTATAGCCCAGTCCTCTAGTTATTCAGATATACTGCCATGCAATAGTTACAGCTAATCAGTTCTTTCCTTCATTTTTGTGAAAATTCTCAAAGGGTTCCACGTGTAGAAGAAGGATATGATCCTTTGTATAAAATTGCTCCTCTCATGAATATTGTGAAGCCTCTGTATAAGCAGTATTACATTCCACATCATAAACTTACAATTGATGAATCGATGAGGAAGTTCAAGGGATTAATATACTTTCATCAGTACACACCGAACAAACCCACAAGGTGGAGTATAAAACTGTGGTCATTGTGTGAGAGCTAGTTGGGTTATCTGTTAGACTGGGATGTTTATACTGGTAGAGACAACAACCCTGTGGTTCCTGAGTAAAGCTTGGGTCATAATGTTGTTATGAAACTGATGGGCAATAATGGATACTTGAACATCGGCCACCATTTATATGTTGATAACTTCTACTCCAGCCCTGGCCTCTTTGAAACCCTCAAGGAACAGGGTACTGATGCCTGTGGAACTGTGAGATTGAAGGGAAGAGAACTTCCAGAAGAAATTAGACCAGCAAGGTTACAGCTGAAGAAAGGTGATAATCCTGTTTATTACAGAAAGGATGATATGCTTGTCTGCTCCTGGCATGACACTGCAAGGGTCAACTTCCTATTGACAATATAATAATGGCTAAACTCAAAAACAAATTGGATCCAAGCAGTCAGAGCTTGGATTTAGGGATATGAAAAAGCCAAATGTGGCCTGCAATTACAATGTTTCAAATGGGAGGAGTTGACTTGTTTGACCAGAAATGTACCAGCTACTCATATCGACACAAGTGCAAAAAGTGGTACCACACAATTTATAACTTCATCAGAGAGGCAGCACTAGTCAACTCCTTCATACTGTACACAACTGCCAACCCTAATTCAAAAATGGATCCACATTCATTCAGGAAAAAGGTGGCAATCAAACTCTGTGCTTCTATTCCTCTGAATAAATTTGGATGGAAAGGGAGGAGGTTGATAGATAACCCAGAGGATAGGGAGGAGCAACTGATAGGGCATTACTTTCCAATGGCTTATCCAGATCCTAAATACAAGCTTAACTGTGTAGTGTGCAGTGAAAGCCCTACACATCCAAAGCAAACCAGACATGGATGCATGAATTGTAAGGATGGGAATGAGCGATGCCTTCCCATGTGTCTTCCAGACTGCTTCACGAAGTACCACATGGTCAAGCATTTCACACGTTAGAATAAAAAAGGTAGTAAAACTATATTTCCTCTAAAATGTCGTTTTTATTGTTTTAATGTTCTTTTCTAACATTTGCAGTGCATATATGTACATTTTAGGGTGATTTGGGGATTTTAAAATAATGCATTTCAAAATAGGCATTTTTCACCAGAAATTCCGGCACTGTAGACCACTTTCCATAGGGAAATTTGGCAGTGAAAGGGTTAAAGTACTTTAACTCAAAAATATTTCAGAATTGACATTTTATGACATTTATTTAGTGTAATTGATAAAGAAAAAAGTTCATATTTTCCTTCTTAATCAACTACAAAGAGCTTTGCTTGTATAAAAAGAAACCCATTTGAAATTGTCAATGTTTTTAAGAATTTTTCTGCCCATCCCAAAGAATAACGTGTTTTTATTATTTAATTGTCATTTTACTTGATTTATAGAAGATTAGTGCAAGATTTTTTTTTTGCTTGCATGAGTTGTAAGGGTCATGTACTAATCAAATAAACAAATTTATTTTTTAATGAACCTGTTGATTAATCAGTTAGCAAATACCACTTATTGCCCAGCTCTACTATACAGCTACTATATTGTCAAAACTAAGCACAATCTTAAAGTACATGAACATGAACATATGGGGATATTTATTAATATTTAGCTATTTATATCTGTTTCTGTAATTATATTTGTTCTCCTTTCTGTAGATTACTGATTATAGAATTTTGTTCTTCTGATGAGACATTTCCAAAAACATGCTCTATGTTTATACATTTGTGTTTTATGATTAATTCAATTATTATTATTATTTTCATTTACTATATTTTTTGTCATCTGTGCCTTCTTTTGCAATATATTTTTAATCAAGGCACAGATGACAAAAAATATAGTAAATGAAAATATGTAAATTCTATAAAAAATGTGTGCAGGAAACTACAAAATTTAAACCACCACACTATTATTATTATTATTATTACTTACTCTGCAACATCTCTTATTTCTCTTGAAAATGATAAACTGTCAATCACGAAAATAAATCCCCTGGAAAAAAAACAACCTTATTTTAGAAACTACTGAAATGCATATCAAAGTATAAAAATGGAAACAACTCTGTCTGTACTGTTGAAAGATACTTAATGATTTTTTATATATAATCATTTTTTACATATCTTGTGAAATTTACCTGAAAATAAAACTCTGAATCATGAAAAGGTTCTTAAAAAATTATCACTTTACAAAATCAAAAATTGACAAAAATATGTCCAACGTGTAAACTTTCCAGTAATTGCCTAATGATGAGAACTGGTAAAAGGTCATGTCTGATGATTAGTTAGACATTACCAACTGATGACCAAATACTCAGGCCTGTAAAGTTAAACTTCATAAAAGTTGTTTGGGTTATAATATTAATTTTTTTCTATCAAGTAAGGATTTGTTAAAAATTGGGAAGAAAAAATACTTACTTAGTTAAAATTATCATTTTGTTTATCACAATGAACACTTTTTATTATTATGTTTGTTTAAAAAAATACAAACAAACTGAAGCATAAGGAAAAACATTGATTTCAAACAAATATGCATCCTCATTCATTCTGATTTTTTGTGTGTAAAATCTATGTCTTTTAGTCTGAAAACTAAAATTGAATTATGTGAAAAATCTGTACATGATGGAGAAAAATGGATATTTTCTGATTAAGTGCAGGAATTACTGTAGAACATGTAAAAATTTCAAGACAATAAAACTATCGCAGGCCTGTGTTATTGGTAGCAAACTATTTATTATAAAATAGTTCTATGTTATAAAAGTTGTTTTGGTTTAATAACAGATTTTCCATAATTCAGCTACACAGATTTTGAAAATAATATTAATTTTTTTCTATATGATGAACATTATTGAATGTTTTCTTAACAAGTTGTTTTTCATAATTAGTCTGGTTATAGACACTGAGATTCAGTATTCACTGCAATGATTCTTTTCATTCTAACAGGTGAATTTCATCCTGAAGTTTCATTAGATGTCTCTGTCTGTACTGTTCATTAATCATAGCTAGATCACTGCAGTGACACAGACTACAAACAAGTTGACAGTAAAAGATATTAAAAAATTACAGATAAGACAGTTAGGAACTAAAACAACAATAAATAAATAAAAAAAAGTTATTGGAAAGGTAGTGTTAATGTTTAAATTATTATGATTGTGCTTAACATCTACAAATGGGCAAAATACCATGCAATTACCCATGTCTTACACATACTAAAGTAGTAGCCTAATTCAGTCTTCACAGACTCTTCTACTTTTAAGTTGGTATATAAAACAAACTGACATAATAAATTAAGACAGTGATCTTGAATTGCCTTTTCTAAAGATAAAAATTAGCAAGTTAATTAAATTTATTGGCACAGTTACGCTGTAAACTATAATGGTCTTTATTGCTACAATAGCAGTCATGGTATGTTAACCATTTTCTGTGTAATACCTACACTGGTTAAATTGATAAATTATCCATGTTAGCCTTCCAACCTTGTCTGATGAAGAAATATGTCTGTGTTTTATATATTATTTAATATATGAATTTATTAATGACATCCTGAATTATCAGGAATTTAAGTAGTATAAATTTCACTTTCAAAATGATTAAATAACCTATTTTTATGTAAAGTATGACTGAATTACTTAATTTAGTTAAAACTATTCTTCAGTAGAAAATTCTTAAATCAATATTCTAATACACTTTATTAGTACCACTGATACATTTGATGCTGAGTAGCATATAATTTTAAACAATCAATGTTCATGATGTGTTATTTTAAAGGAATGAATTAACAAAGTACTTTCCCACAAAACTTAAGTGATAATTCTTTTCCAAAAAATGCTTTGGGCAAATTTTAGCATGTTTGATCAGTTTCTTTTCTCTTCAAATTAATGCTGCTATTTCCTTGCTTGAAATATTACATCACAATTCTTTTTTTGGCATATTATGGCTTTGATGAACACAGCAGTTTTCTTCTCTGTGTAAATTTCTTGTTATCATTAATTCTTCCTCATTAAGTTTTGCTGGTATTATTTCAAGCAATCCCTTAGACATACAGGTGCTGCCATCTATTCAAAAGTGAACTATCTTGTGTTGACACTCTCACTAAATAGCCAATTGCAGATGCTGATGCACCTGATGACAGAGCATGAATCCATGAATTAATGCAAGAACAAGGGAACTGCCACTCATCAAAATATTAATCAAGCAAATGGTTGAGGCTCGAAAATGACCAATTTTCAGTACAAACGATGATACACACACCAGTAGTAAATACTAAATTTCCATGTACTCTTTGTTTTAAAAAGCAAGAGAAAGAATCTCTTAAAATTAAAATTACTTTGTAAACCAGAATATCCAAAGGAATTAAAAAATAAAGATTGGGAGAAATGGCAATCACCTTTGTATATAATGGCTTTGAATTTTCAGAAATGCAAATTGGCAAGAAAAGGTTTATTTTTCAAAATTCTCTCTAATGGTTTTTCAAAATAAAATCCAATGAAAAATGCTGTAAAAGAATGCCATTCCAACTTCAAAAGAGTCAAGTTAGCGACTTACGAACGCTGTTACTAGTATCCTCACCACAAAAGAGTTATTGACTTATGCAGGTCATTAATAATATCCTGACTATAAAAATTTCACATTACTTACTCCAACAGGTTGGTAGTAACATCCTGACTCAAGAAGAGTCAAATTACCGACTTAAGTATGCGGTTACTAGTATCCTCACTACAGAAGAGTTATTGACTTATGCAGATCATTACTGATATCCTGACTACAAAAATTTCACATTACTTACTCCAACAGGCTGGTAGTGACATCCTGACTCACGAAGAGTCAAGTTACTGATTTAAGCAGGTTATTACTGATATCTTGATCACAGAAATGTTAAATTATTGACTTAAGCAGATCATTATTGACATCCTGAGTACAGAAGTGTCAAAATACTTATTTTAGCTAGTCATTACTGACTTGACATCCTACTACAGAAATTTCAAGTTACTTAAGCAGGTCATAGACTATAGAAGTGCCAAATTACTGACTTATGCAGATTATTTTCCGATAATTTAATAAATGTTTAATTTGATGAAATGTATAAAAGTTCCATTTCTATACCAAGTATTACAATTTGCAATGTTTCAAAAACGTTAAAGTACAAAACATCCAAACACTGAAAGTTTATCTACAAATTAATACAATAAATTAATAAAAAAATATGAAATCACAGCTCTCATTTTTTCTCAGTCATACAAAAGAAAAAGTATAACAGAATATAAGTCTATTAAGTTTTATGATAATGGGTAGAACAGTGGCAACAAACATTTAATTCTTGAACATTTTGGCATGTACATAAATTTTGTATCTAATATTCTAACTTGTTCAATATAGCTTGCTGAATATGGAGTATGCACATTTCAAAATGTTCCAGAATTATATATTTGTTACAGCACACACACACGTGTCAAATATTTGTTGTTGTTGCCATCGTTCTACTCTTATCATTAAACTTCGATTCCCAAACAAACCTATTACGTTTTATGAATGTATGAAACATACTATATCCATTTTAGTGAATTTCTTATTTTACAAACAATTTCACTCCCAACATGGAACCTTTTCAGGTTGAACAAAGAAAAAGAAACTAACCTGGCACAGCTTTTGAATTCATCTAGATACTTGCTTCTTAATCGTTCATTTCCTGGCAGGTCAATCAGCTTTAGTACACCCTAGTATGATGAACAATTTTCAAAATTCACTATTCTAATTAAAGTTTAAACTTGTATATCATATGCTGCTCTTAATGAACAATCATCAAATCTCCATACAAACCATATCCCTTTCAAGAATATATAAATGATTCTGATACACACAAGACAAATAAGAGCATTATCTTTTCAGTTCATAATATTAAATGCCAAATAATTAGTAAATTTTATGAATCTCTTTCTTCATTAGCATTACCAAAATTAGAGAAAATTTCATTAAAAAACCATATTGATACAAACTAGCAGTTTCAGTTTGCTTTTCACAATCACCAAATGATTATTTTGAATCAACCAGACAATAAATATCAATTGTATCCTTTAGTACAAGTTCAGTTTCAGCTATTTATTCTTGAAGACAATGACACTGCCAGGAACAATAGGCCTGCAGTCACAAATCTCATGATTTGTGGTTTTAAAACTAAAAAACACAAGATGTTGTTTGTATGTAGTAAGAAATGAAATGTCAAGGTTGATCTTTCCTTATTTTTTATCCAATTTCTCTAAAGCCCTGAAGAAACTTGAAGGTTTCGAGTCCATATTGCTGTCTGAGTGTATTAGCAATTCATTCATTTGGAAATATCGAAAAAAGATCAGATTTTACTGAATATTTTTTTATCATAACTAACCTGACCCATTCAAAGTGATCACTTTTTTGTATTTTGCTACATTTCTGACCAGACCATGTAATTTCATCATAAGTGCTTCTCTTCCCAATACAGCAATACTTATAAGACAAAACGTTTAGAATCTCATATATAAATAATTAGTGAAACCTACCTTATTCGGAACCTTGATAGAGGAGGAATTTTCCTTCATTGAAGTATATGTTTCCACATTCTTGGATGCTACCAGCTGGCAACCAAAACAATATCAGTGTTAACTTTGCTCAAAATTTATAGAAATTATGTAATTATGCTATTGTCAAATAAAAATTATTTACCAAACACAAGTATGATTTACTTCAACTAAAATATTTTTCTAAGAGATAATATTAAAATGAAAAAAATGTACACTTACTGTACCTAGAACATGTATGTTATGCTTAAACATATATTTAGTATTTATGCATATAAATAGAGAGGATATCTAGTGTATATTTATATGTACCTAGAAAGAGTATTTATATGCATACCAAGAGAAGATGTCTAATATTTACATACTTTTTAGGCAAAGTTTACAACACATCCTAGCACAATTGAGACTTCAATCGGTATCCATGCTTTCAATGTAGTTTTAATACCAATTACATAAATTTCAACAAATATTTTTTAAGTCTCTTCATGCAATTATAGCTTCATAAACCAGCATGAATGTATTTTAAGATATAACAAATTACCAGATACTCTTTACTCACTATAATAAATATGAATTTAGGAAATGTTAAATTATTTTATTTCATTAGTAGACAGTTGATGGCTGCTTCAAGCTCTCTGACAAACTATAGGATGCAACAAAATGAAAATTAATTTAATTTAAGCCCACATCCACTAAAGAAAAAACAAGGTTACAAAACACTAAGTTTAAAAACCAAGATTTAAGTATTTTGGTTTGGCAGCATCCAACTCTTTCATCAGTGGAAAATTGACGATGCTGGCAGTTCAACTTGTATAATGCACTGATGCTTCAGTTTACAACTAATGCAGGATAGAAGTCAGAACACTAAGACTATTGGCTTTTTTATAATATTAACATTATACAGAACCTACAGACAACAAGAAACCATTTGGGCCTTCAAGTGGTCACTCATCCTTGGGAATATTAAAACTTCAAACTAACTGTTTACCTTTAAGGAAATCATCTATTCCCCTCTTAAAGTCCTGTAAAGTGCTGGCTTACACTATCACTGATAGCTATTCATTCAATAAATCATCAACCCAGTGAAAATAAATAAAACTGTTTTAAATGGAGCCTAGTCTCTCTTTTACAAGTCTTAAATTTGTGTCTACTCATCCTGTTCTCTTAAGAATTCAGTTCACAGACATCAGAGACTTTTATCCTATCAATCTCCTGGACAATTTTGTAAACTTCAATAACATCACCTTTTACCTTTCTTTTTTTCAAGGGAAAATAAGATGAATAATCTTAACTTGTACCTGTAAGATAATCCTTCCATTCCTGGAGTCATCACTGTAGCTCTCCTCTGAACCTTTCTCAGTAATTCAATATCATTTCTTAGATAAGGAAACTAAAATTGTACACAAGTATTATAAGTGATGCCTAGCTAGTTATTTCCACAGAAATAATTACCTCTTTTGATTTGCAATTAACATGTCTATAAAATCATCATAAAATTCTATTTAACTGTTAACAGTTTGAAATAAGCACATTTTATAAAAGTTTACAAGCAGGGAGTTGTTTACCCTTGAAAAAAGCAAAGTTTTTCCTGCTCCAGAAAGTCCCACCATCAAAACACCTCTCTGCAAGTTCCTTCTTCTTCCAACAATCCAATATAGTACTATAAATAAATTTAAAAATACATTTAACATGTTATATATGCAGATTTTG
>NW_013667600.1:165057-172424 GCF_000517525.1 Limulus polyphemus
TAAGATGGCTTATCGACTTCTTGAAGAATTCTAAGAAGAAAATAAACCTACAGACATCGGTCTTGTTTAACAAAATCTGCCTACAAGAAAATCTGTCACCAAAGTACACCAACATGTTATATATACGAAGAAATGAACTTCCAAACTATTACAAAACTAAGTTAATCCTCTTTACAATATCTGGCATGGAAAGTTAACTGCATGATAGTTGTAAAAATTCAAAAAAGTTTTACATTAAAACCTAGGTCAGAGATAATCACTGCCTCAAAGATAGCCTTCATTTGGATCAGCATGCACCTACATCAAAAGAATAGAGGCTAGTAATACAAAACAAGCTTCAACTCTATATCCATATCATGTATTTGCAAAATACACAATATTCAGTTACACTATACAATACTTATAGTTGAATACCTTAAACTTAGTACATTTCATGTTTACTGAAAACATTTCTGAGTCTGATGGTCAGATTAAGTCAATAAACACTTTTGTATTGAAACCATTTGAAAATATGTGGCTTGGCTCATAAATTAATTATTCAACAATAAGAAATTAACAAGATAATGTGTACAGTGAAACTTACTTTTACTTTATGATCTGAAGATCTGCCATTTTCATCTGCCATTTATTCATCCAACTCACTAAATAATCTAAATCCTTTTGTAAGGCAGCAGCATCCTCACAGCCAGCAACACCCAAGGCTTTAACTTAAGTAATTTATTAACCATTCTTTCATCTATGTCACTGATATAAATTAAAACGAGCAATGGTCTTAAGACTGAGCCTTGAGGTACCCACTTGTAACAGTTTGACTGAACTCCATTTATAACAACCCTCTGTTTTTTTTCCATCATATTAGCAAATAATATGCAAGAACTGAATTGTTTTATGAACAAAGTAATAAGTTCTGACAAGTATATGTTTATCTTCCATTATATTGAATATTGATTATTTGATTGATCACAGTTAGTAATCCTGAATATAACCCTTCTGAAATTTATATTCTGAACTTGAATTACAATGTAGTAACAATTTACTTTACAAAGCACACATTTTAGGGTTGGATGTTAACTTTTTCGAAAATATAGTGCAGTTGGACATATTTGATAAAACAAGATAATTCAAATTTCCCATTTTGGGACTGCCCTCTCCAAATAGTGTGGTGCCATATATGCTGTTAAAAGGTATAGTAATCCCAAAAAGGAAAAGAAACTTAACAATCTGTAATAAAAGCAATTTTGTGCACATTCAGTGTAAAGCTATAAAAGATACTTTTATTGAATGGCTATAGTAATATTAAAATTAAAAGTCTTTAAATTATTTTATAATAGATTTTATAGCTTATTAGAAAATAAATCATTTACAAACAATTTGAATGCAATTATTTTTAAATTTAAATACTATTTTTTTAGTATATGCTAGTATATAAAATCTTAATATAAAAATAGTGGTATTTATGAAGGCTAACGTTAGGCAACTGAACCTGACTTTGTTTATCCAGATTTGCTAGAAAGACTAGGTTCTTGTAAGGATGGAGGTAGGTGTACCAGAACTATAGAGGTGGCTTTATAGCTTATAACATCATATATGCTATTACAGTCTTAAGATTACATCATGTATTGTTAGAATTATAAAAAATGGTGGAGGTTGGGTGTTATAATTTTTATTAGAAATCAACGGTGGTTAATGATATCAGATTTCTATCATAGAGATGATCAGCACAAAAGGAAAGAGGCAATCACTCCGTCCAAGAAGTGCTGGATGCATCAGAAAAGCTCTCACTGAGAGTATTGGCGATGTTCTGTATATCAGCCATTGGAAAGCAGGATGGAAAGGGAATGGGAAGAAAAACTCCCATTGACCTTTCAAATCTTGTCCCATATAACTTTGGAACTGGCAGTAGAAGATATGCTAGTTGTGAACTTAATCCAAGATTCTTTTTAGCTTACATTTGACCTGCCAAACATGGGCACAGGGCCACTGGAAAGTGATACAGTTGGAAAGAGTGATATACATGCAAAAAGTATCCCAGACACATTTTTGAGCACTCAGTGCCTGCTGGAGACCACCATGGACAAGGATACCATGCAAAACATGTCAAGGTCTTAGGTATAGAATGAACAGCTGCTTGAATGAGGCAATCAGTTACTGCCTCCATGCAGTCATTAAGAGATGGAAACTAACAACAGCAGGATCGAGTTCCAAGAGAGAAGTGAAAGAGAGCCAGTTGGCCTGGTCCCACCTCCATCGTGGCACTCTGGTCAGGTGGCATCAACAACAACCAATCTCTCTCAGAATGATAGGAAAATGATCACTGCCCTGTGAATCACTGTCAACCCTCCAAGAAAAGTGAGAAAAATGTGAAGGGGAGCAGATAAATAGATCAATGGCAGTAAAAGACTGACTAGGTGCATGGAATAAGTATAAGAACCAGTACTGAAGAAAGAAAGATTGTGATCTGAGAGCACATGCTCTACAGAACAACCACTCTGATCAATATCAGCACAACCATACAGGGGATTGTGTCCATTAAAGTCTCCCAGGATTAAAAAGAGAGATGGCAATTGTTCAATGAGAGCATCAAGGTCTGATTGATCATAGTCTCTGAAGGAGGCAAGTAGTGTAACTAAAAGTGATGGTACGACCCAAAGAAACAGGATGGCTATGGCCTCCAAGGGTATATTGAGTGACACTTAAAATGTAGGCACATGCTGGTGGATCAGCAGTGCCTCCCTTCTATACACTCATCCATCACACAACCTGTCATTTCGGTATAAAGAAAACTGCCGAAAGGTGACTGTATCGGCAGATTTCAGGAATGTTTTCTGTGAGGAAAGACACATGGGATGATGGGAATTGATCAAGGCCTTAAAGTCATCCAGATTAGAATGGAAACCTCAACAGTTCCACTGTATCAAAGTGACCATTTTTACTTGGTCAAGAGGGCAGATCTCGTCATTAGACATAGATTCCAATGGCTGAGGGCATGAAAGAATAATCTTTCTGCATCTCAGGGCTGAAAAAGATGGACCTGAGCAAACCCCAGAAGCCGGAACTAAAGTATGTGGACCAGGGCAGTCACTAAAAGGAATGGTGGGGACAGAGATAGGAATATATGTTGACTTGTCAACTCAGTTATCCGTTGAAGGCAAAAGACTCTTCACATGATGCAAAAAAGACTCTGATGGAGGCACGGAAAGGTCCTTCTGCACTTCCACTGTATCAGTGGAGTGTAGTGCAGTGGCACATGCCCAAGATGGAGTAGGGGAGAATAACTTCCAAGCCTCGGGGTAAGAAATGTTGTTAATAGTTTTTAAATGCTGTACCTCTTCCACCCTTTTAGGGCAAGGACGATAGTAAGAGGGGTGGGAACCACTTCAATTAATGCAGTGAGGGTCCAGTTTGCACTCATAGGCTTCCTGGTCTTTGACATCGTAACAAGCACACATCATAGAACCATGACAAGATGGCTTCAAATAACCAAAATGCTGACACTGGAAACATCTGAGAGTTCAGATAAACTGCCTTGACAGCAACAGGTGGACATGGTGATGTAAATGTCAAAATAAGAACTTTGGTAGGCAGAATAATTCCTTCTTTATGAGTGGAGATACGTCACACTGCAGAAACTCCTTGGCTGGAGAAACCAGTGAGGACCTCCAACTCAGAGATGTTCTTCAAATCTCTCTCAACAATAACTCCTTGTGAAGAATTCATAGTAGCATGGGGAGTAACCTCACTGGGTATATCCTCAATGGCCTTTGAATTCAAGAGGAGTTCATTGTTTAGTCCAAGATGTCCCCACAACATAGCTTCTTCACTGACTTTGGGGAGCCAGCAAACCCATCTAGTCCCTTCTGAATAAAAAAGGGAATGCAAAATCAAAAAACGAGGTACAGGAGCAAGATGAGTTGAAGACTGATGATCATAGTCTTCATGGCATGGTCATTTGCCAATTAGCTGATTTTTTGCTTTTTTTACTATTTTATTTTTTGAGGATTTGGGGGATACATAATGAAAGGAGAAAGATTCAGTGTCCACTGACCCCACACACCTCGGAGTCCTACGAGGGGATGCACTACAATGCCAAACAAGAACACTGCAGCAAAGCCAGGGTTTCATGAGCACTATACCCAAACACCAGCATCAGACACAATGTCCATAACATCCAATGTCCAACACTAGCCCCATAAGACGAGTTGCCTGATTTTAGGGTGGGGTACACCAGTGCCACCTGTCTACAGGAATTCAAGGCCAAAGTTTTGTGTTTCAGTGCCCCAGACACCACTCAACCACCAGGATCCTCTCCTCCCCCTTCACGGGTCACCACGCATGGCAAACACATGGGTGGATGTTCAGATCCCAGAGGATGTAAGCTGAAAGTACAGAACCTTCTCTGAGAGGTCCACGTACAGAAATCCACCTCAAGAGGCAGCTATTATAGACCTAAAAAATTTGTTTATTTATTCAATTTTAATTTATACTGCGAAAAAAAAAATCTGTGACTATGGGGCCTTTGGAATACTGGGAAATCATCATTTCTAATGGTTAAAATTAATAAATAGCCTACTTTTCATTTCATAGAATATTTTATAAAATCTGTATAAAAAAAATATGCTGACTTTCTCAGTGGCCAAATTTTTGTATCTAAGCTCTTCATATGCGTGTGTATATAAAATTAAAATGTGATTATTAACCTGACAACAGATACAGAATATATAAAAAAAATTCATGTTTCAGTTCATTTGCATCTTATGCATCCGACAATTTTAAAAATATTTCTGCATTTTAATATTATCAACATTTAAAAAATGCTGGTCACCTATGCATTTTTTTCTTGTTTTCTCAATGCATGAATTTCTTTTTTTTTTACTGTTAAATAAAACCAATGTAAAAAACATTACTATTATATTTATAATCTGTTGATATCATGAGAAGACATCCTACACATTCCCACATGTAGTAAGCAGATATGTTGAATAGTAAAGTTGAAGCAATTTGATAGGCCTGTTATACCATGAGGTGGGTACATTACTGTCTACTTGCAAGGTAAGGTGAACCAGTTTACCTGCAGGGGATATTTCAACATAACTGCAGTATAGTATACTATTAAATTAATATGAAGCAACTTCAGTGTAATAGATTAGTTCCATCATGTCACACTCTCATCCAGTATACTTGCTTCTCTAACATTAAGTTTTTTTTTTTTTATGTGCACAGTAAGTAAAGCTTCTTAAAGTTTTTGTATGCTTTTACTCATAGCTATGTTTTAATTGTAAGAACTTAAGACAGGGAAAAGTGTTGAATTTTCTATATAGTTTGAAGTTATCAATGTGGTTGTTTTATAAATAAGATACTCAAATCATGTGATTATTGTGATGTTTGAGGATTATATAGTTCATAAAGTAATGCAATTCATTAAAGTTTGCTTTAGAACAAAAAATTTAAAAGTTATGGGAATCCAATTACTAGAATGACTTAAGAAAAGATTCTTGGCATATTGACAGATTAGTCACTGTAGTCATTGAGGCAGTGCTCTACTGCTAGTAGTTATTACAGGTAGGCTAAGGCCAAGTAAAGAAAAATATGTTTTACAATCCCACCTGCTTTCATTTTTGCAGCCACCTACCCCAAATATTTTTGGTGATTTTTTTTCCATTTTTGAATTACCGTTTTTCAATCATACAAGGAAGACTTCTGAATGAAAAAATGAAAATGGTTAATTCATTTTGCCCTTTTTCTTTGTCATAAATTCTGTATTATTTTGATGAAAAAATGGAACAAAGATGACTTCTGTTTGACATGGACCCTTTGAAAACAAGCAAGAATCATGAAAAAAAGGGGTGCAAACTTTCTTTCAAAGAGGTCATTTAAAAAGAAAAGGGTCTCCTCCTTCCTTTTTTTTCTGAAAACTATGGATGCTAAACATGTTTGTTTTGTTGTTGTTATTTTTAATTGGCCTAATAGAATATAATTACTGATTATAATACAAGTAAAAACATGTTAAGCCTCACTTACAATATTGCACTAATTTGGGCAAATAACTAGCAGATGACTTTTAATTACAATAAATGCAAGGTAATATATGTGGGTTATCATAATTTAAATTGTAAGTATAATTTTGATGGGAATAACCAAAACAGTAGTGTTTGGTTGATCAATATGTGTAGTCTCTTAAGCCATCCAAGCAATGTGTTGTTGCTAATGGTAAGACAAACAGGATTTTGGGTTGTATTTACAGAAATATTTAATATAAGTCTAAAAAATGTTATAATTTCATTGTAGAGGTTGTGGGTTAGGCCTCATTTGGACTGTTATATTCAGTTTTATACTATTTAGTTTAGGAAGGACATGGAATTGTAGAAAAGATTTAAAGGACAGCTGCTAGTATTATATCTTGTATCAAAATGTTAAACTCTCTGAAACTGTTTTCTCTTGGAAAAAGAAGTTAGAAGGCATCTGATTGAGGTGTTTAAGATTATTAAGGGAACTAATAGTATTGATGCATCATAGTTTTTGTACTTAACCATGGTAATGGTGAGAATGGTAGAACAAGGGGATAAGAGTATACTTTTTGCATGGTAAGTGATCTTCAGCTTGGACAGTTATATTTTTCTAACCCTAACAGGGTGGTTGGTCTTTGAGGTACATTGATTCAAATATGGTAGGTGCAGTAATTAAATGATCAAGGTTCGATTTGAGTATCTTTCTAGTTTTTTTTTAATTTGGACGGAACAGCCTCAATGGACTGATAGGTCCCTTGCTGCCCCTTAAATGTTATGTGCAGTTTGATATGTGACAAATGGTCCTTTGGAAATTTATCCCTTAGAAGACTGAAACTTGAAAGTAATAAAATAAGCTTTAATTTTTATATTAGTGTACAAATACAAAATTCTTGATTTAAATTTGATTTAATGAGTTTATAATATAGATATAAAACAGTCATAAACGCTCTCAGAATGCTGTTTTCATTAATTTTAATGCTTGTCAATCTCTGGTAAATCATTAAGTAATATTGGTTATTACTATTACTACTAGTATTAGTATTACTGTAAGTGTAAAGTATAATACTAATACTTACCTACAGTAATAATTACAACGAAAGTGGCAACAGCAATACTAATGACTGTGAAATCTTTCTTTTCAAATCCACTTCGAACACTTTCAATCAAATCCATTTTTAAATTAACTTTAAAACGTTTTGGTGGTATAATATTAATATATGTAGACTACTCTTTAAATAAACTCAGCTATTATACTAATTTTAACAAGTTCCTGTACACTATTTGGTGTACCATATGGTGTACTTGTGCTTTACAATACCCACATAGGTAGCGCTATGAGCGAATTACTTTAATTTTTTCTTA
>NW_013667600.1:173059-176826 GCF_000517525.1 Limulus polyphemus
ATAAATTTTCTGAAAACCTGAAAAACATTTCTGAAAAATTATTAATAGCCACGGACAAAAGGTTCAGGGCCTTACTTTAAAACAAAGTAATGTTTCTAAAACTATGTAATATCTTTCGACTGTTCAACCCAGCCGTTAAAGTGGGTTTATGTGATTCTAGTAAAATTCTTCACATATTTGCTAAAAAATACTATTAGTCTTACAGCACAGATATAGCTGTCCTTAATTCTGAACCACTAATTATAAGGAAGACAGTGAGACAAAAGTCTCCGCCACCAGAAGGGCTTACTCAGGTCTTTAAACGAATATTTAAATATAAATAAACGCATAAATAAAGTGTTGTGAGCGATATACCACAGAAGTCTGATTGGAACTGAAAACTTTTTTTTTTTATTGGATTAACACAGAAAAGTATACAAAATTGTATTACAATAGAAACAAACACTTATAAAATTACCTATTATGTTTTGGGTTAAATAAAAATACATTTGTTGAGCAGATAAAATGTGCTCGTACTAATTATGTATATCAACACATTACTACAGTATAAGTTAAACTGATGTAAAAAGAAAAATTAAACTTATAAATCAATGAATGAACAACAAACAGGCCCACCGAGAGGGGGCTGAGAGGGCAACTATCCGGGGGCTCGTACATGCCCAAGGGCCCATAAAAAATGCCCCAACTTTAAACTCGACTTTCTAAAAAATTGCATTCTCTTAAGCTAAGAATCCATAGACTAGAAAAACTGATGCGAAATTAGTCTTCAAGCCAAGCCGAGTAATATATACCAGCTTACCCCCAATCTAGTAACCTCCCGATAATTCACGAAGGTTCGAGAGAAGGAGTGGCATGATACTAGTCACGTGACCTCGCTGACGCAACAATTGCTTGAGTGTGACCAAACCCATCAACTAGCGCTGTGTAAAGTTAAGTTTGATCTGCAACTCAACAGCGTATAGGCCTTCTCTCGCTCGCATTATTACGTTAAATATACTAAGAAAAATTTGAAAATGTCGAAATGGAAAGATTACGAGGCTGCAAGAAAGTATCATCCCGAGTGGGAAAGAGAGTACTCTTGGCTGAGTAAGAGTACTGATGGCAATGAGCAGACATATTGTAAAATATGTAAGAAAAATCTGCATCCCAGATAGGCTACCTTAAAGACATACAGTGATACAAAAGAACATAAGGTTAGAAGTGCCATTCTTTCCCCGTGCAGTACTATGAATTTTCCAAAGACAACATCAAAAGCTTCTAAGGAACTTAAAATATGTGAAATAGAACTCGCTGTTGCGGTGTGTTGTCACTGCTCTGTTAATGGTATTGATCACATTGGTTATGTCATCAAGAAGCATGGTAAGAGAAGTTGCCTCGAAAACCTTCGATTGCACCGAACTAAGTGTTCAATGCTCATTAAAAATGTGATTGCTCCTTGTTTAGAAAACGAAATAATGAACAAAATGAGAAACAAGAAATACTGTTTGCTTGCTGATGAGTCTACTCACATTTCTAGTGATAAAAACATGCTCGTTTGTACAAGATATTATGACGAAGACGATGGGACGGTGAAAACCTCATTTTTGGGACTTGTTCCTGTCGTCGAAACAACTGGAGAAGTTCTTAATGAAACACTGTTATCTCAGCTTGAGAAAAGAGAGTTGAGTCTGTCTAATTGTATTGGTTTTGCCAGTCATGGAGCTAGTAACATGGTAGGGGAAACTCATTGTGGTCGAGACTTCGAGATGAGTCACCATATTGCGTTAAGATGCCATGCACCTGCCACAGTCTTGTGCTTTGCATTCAGAAGGGCTTTGAAAAACTGCCTTCAAATTTAGGCTTTCTTTTGAGGGAAATTCCTGCATAGTTCAGTAAAAGTATCCTTAGACATTCAAATTTTAAAGATTTATTTGAAATTATGAATGCAGGTGATGAAAGGGTTGGTGTGTCATTATCTTTTCAAAAAATGTCAAACACAAGATGGCTAGTGCGAGGCAAGGTTATGTCAAACATTTTGTTAAACTGGGAAGAATTGAAGGCGTACTTTACATACACAAGCCAATATGGAGCACAGGATGTGCGTAGCAAAGCATGTTTGATTGTGGACATGCTAGCAGATGATGCCAACTATCTCTATTTTGTTTTTGCGGTAGCACTCGTTTCTGAGTTTGAACAAGTAAACACGCTTTTTCAGGCAACAAATGCCAATCCTGAAAAGCTAATAAATGACCTTGACGTTCACTACAGATCTCTTCAAAACAGTGTGTATGATGTGAACGAAATACAGCTGCCTATGTCAAAAGTTCAGTTTGGTGCAAAATTTGATTCTGAGTACGAAAGATGTAAAAAGAATTCCAAAGACCAGATTCGATTTGTCAAGGAGAGATGCCATGAAATGATTATCGAACTGGTGGTTCAAGTTGAAAAGAGACTGCCCACAAACCGGCAGTTATTCGCTGGACTGAAAGGATTGGCATCTAGCATTGTTCTTTCTCAAACAGACCGACTATCTTTCAGGGTATTTCCATTTCAGAATCTCCTACAAAATGCAAGAGCTGTGTGTGACAGCCAATACTGCAAAATTTTGTGTAACCCTTGGAATGAAGAAACTAGTGGGTTTAAAGATGGCGTAATTTCAAAAGATCCCCTTGAGTTTTGGGACGGAATTATGAGGTATCAAGATGCTTGCAACACACATGTTTATGAAGATCTAGCAACCTATGCATTATCCTGTTTGACCACCTCAGTGATTAATGCAGTTGTCGAATGCATATTTTCCCATGTCACCTCTGTAAAAAACACGTTCGCAATCGTATGGGACTGTGCATGTTAGAAGCCACTTTGAGAATCAGAACGCATCTTATAATGAGTAGTAACTGTTGCAAAGATTTTAAAGCAACAGATAGCATGTGGGCTCTATTTTAGACGAAAATGTACGATAGTAAAAATGATGCAGATGACAATCTCGATGCACTCTTTCACTAACCAGTATGGAGCTAAGATGTTCACCAAAAAAAAAGAGGATGAAAAACGAATCATCAAAGCAACAAACTGTTAAAAAGATCTTATCAAGTGTATTCCATTTTTTTCCTTACAGTTTGAGTTTGTAAAGGTTATTCCTCCATAGTTTGTTAAATATTAAAAAGTAAGAAAGAAATTGTCATGTGTTCTTGTATTAGATTTTACTGAGAGGTTGTTTGCAGTGTTGGTATCGTGTCTAGTACTTCAGTGCCCCTGTAGACAACAATGCAGTATCAAGGACGTAAACGAGGCCCCTTACAGTTTTCAGTTTTTTAACTCTATAGCAGAACCTCACCAGTTACCATGCCAACAGTGACAACATTTTCGAAAACTGTCAGTAAAGCTCATGTTATTTTGTGGGTTTTTTGTTTGCTTTATTTCCATACAGTAATATGCATATATCATACAGGTCAATTGTAAATCGTATAGCCTAAGACAAAAAGAAAATTTACAAAAGATAACAATCCTTACACACGAATGATATGATACGACATAAATATACATGAACAATAGATAAAAAAATATGTGTTGTTACGACAGCGGAAGTTACGTGACGCTGCTGGCGTGCGTGATGAGTTTCTCGAATGATCGGGGAAGTCCGAGATGCCCTCTTTGTTAGTATATAAGCCTGGCAGTGAAAGCCAGCAGGGTTAATGAAGGGAGAGCAATATTTACTTTGAGTTCCGTGTAATTTATGATTCTGTTAGTTTCGAGCTAGTGAGCTGTAAAGTGTGTGTCTTGCACTC